>NW_026889298.1:0-12790 GCF_032173495.1 Musca vetustissima
ATACCGAATAAAGGGGTGTTTGTTTATATTACATGGGGCTACAATAAAAATGAGAATCAATGAAAAAGTTACCCAATAAAATTAAATTAAAGCCATATCGCTTAGAAAATAGGGTATAATTTTATCATAACAAAACTTTTCACATCACACCTCACTTTTGTTTTTCACATGACTGAATAACTAAAATCACCCGCATGTAACTCTCTTACATATTCATAAAAAAATTACATTCGGCTACGTATGTGTCTGTCTTTATATCTCTGCCCTGGAGTTACAACTCATAAATTCTTGTTTTGCAACACCAAGGGCTACTGAAAATTGAATTTTTATTACATCCCACAAAGCGTTGTATGTGCGTGTGTGTGGACTATACAGTCAACTTGTTCTCGCTGATATGCTCGGATTGTTGTTGGGTTCAGCAAATCACTTTTATTCCAACATCTCTTCTTCCTCCTCTTCTTTTTTTTGGCGATAGCCAACCGAAAGATTTATTTACGCCATCCAATGTCAGTAGTAAATTATAAACGAACGCAACAACGACAACAGTCAGAACGACACCAAAAACAAAAAGTTCAAAGTATTATTACTTTATATCTCACCATTAAGAGGATATACTTTGCCTTGGTTTTGGTTTTTTTATGTATGTATGTGTGCGAGTATTGGTTTTCCAACATTCAAAAAAACATTCGAAATCGAATGAATATGGAGATGAATTAATGACCGAGTGTCTATCGTACACATCTGGACTTTATGTCTCTACGTGAAGTGAACTTTAATTACGTGGATAAAGTTACTACGTCAAACCGAAATTGCAATGTTATCAGGGAATGCGTATATGATATTTAATGGTCTTCCATTATAATTGTAAGAAAACTTTTTAATTATTTAATTACCAGAAAGTTTTCATAAATACTCCAAACTGCGGAACAGGATATTTTATCGTGCAAATCGATATTTTACATAATTTATTTTGACTTTTAGTCTGAAATTTTGTAGCATATAACTTATTAAAATGTATGGCTGATGTTGTTGGGAAGACATATGAAGGATATGCACGGGTCATTCCAGCCTTGTAGCTCGTCGGAGGGGAGGTTCGAATAACTTCATGTCTCCCTTTGCCACGCATCTGCTATCGAATATGAATATATACGTGCATTTTTTTTTTTACAAAATTAAATTATTTAGGAAGTGGAAAATAGGAAAGAAGGTCAAAGGAACATTAGAAACACTGAAAGAAAGTACAAATAAGATATAGTTTACCCATGGAGATACAAAGGAAAGAGACCTAAATTAGATCAGACAGCGAGATGGTATACTGTCCGAAGAGCCCACCCAACCGTGATTGCAACAATTTGTATAGTAACCCAAGATTCGAATTTACGTCACAATCCCCAATTCTCTTCTAGGACAAACCCATGTCTACATATAATAGCCAACAAACAGATGTAATTTCAGATCTATTCCATATTCAATTTTTTATTCGCTAGTAATTCATAATAAACCTTCATAACATCTTAAAAATAGTAATTTCATTTGAAAATAGCAAAACCTTACACAATAATTAAAGTCTACAATATATAAATATAAAAAGTATAAATCCTCATCGATTTGTATAATAATTACGATTTCTTATAAATTTCAACAGCATTCAAACTAATATAAAATATGACTGAGTGTCTACACAACAAGGTACATCAGTATGCTCATTATCTTCAATGCATTAAATAATATAATCTGCACGATATTCCATGATAATTATCTTCAAAATAAACGTTTAAAATTGTCATAGAAAATCGGTTGATTTAAAACGAAAACTCTCATAAAATGTAACGTTTGCAGTTATGCTGAGTAGGAAACCAAAATCTGTCTCCTCATTAGTCGAGATCAAAATACTATGAAGGTGACCATTAATAAATATATGAATAATTTGCAGAAATGTGCTTTAATAACAATAATCTTAACTGTGGTACATCAAAATGTATTTTTATCACAATTCTTTTATATCATTGCTGGCCACTTCCTTATATTTTAATCTCAACAAATAACATGGAATAATAATAAAAACAAAACAAATTAGCTGACTTACGGTTACCGCAGAAGTCCCTCGCTGAAAGTACTTTCAAAGAGCGCTGTCGGCAGAGCTGTCAATTTCCAAAAATAAGAGATGTGGAGAGTTTTGTATTCAGCATACATAAATGGTACTCTCAATTATGATATTAACTTATCTGAGAGGTTGGCTGTTAACACATATTAAGAGAGTTTAGCATTGATGAGAATGATCACTGGTTAAACATACATTGGAAAAGCTGTACATTTATCAGCATCTTAAACATTTAACATTCGTTTATATTATTAACATATGTAATGTAACACAACATAAGACAGAAAATCATCACCCGCAACTCATAACAGCAGCTTTCATAATGCAGATCGATTAATAATGTTAATGAACACTTTACAACTTGTATGTAAGATTGATTGTTGCGATTGACGATGTTCTTGTTTTAAGTTGTGTTAACAATCACATTTCTGTTTTGCACTGTCTCATTCTTCTTTCATTTAAGTTGTTGTTGTAAAACAAAACCAGCAAGTATTGATGAAATCGGAATGGGCAAAAACACTCAAATATATTTTGTTGTTGTTTTTTTTCTTCTTTTTTTTCAAGATCCTAACCTATAAAGCTAAGTTATGTAATCTTCTGTTTTTTTCTCTTTACGGCACTTAACACTATTAGTAATTATTCTTAATTCGATTAAGATGGATTTTAGCAGAATTTTGGTTCAAAATGGTTATTGTTGTTGTTTAACACTAGGTTTTACTTATTTTACTTTTGTTTGCATTTAACCTCACGTTGATATCACTGCATACATTATGGCAAGGCCTTCTAACCACTTCGAGTACCACTGAATTTTTATATCGAAATTTGGGTGAATCCACTCAACCTGTTCCCCAATTATTGTTATGTTTCATCACTTTTTTATAACCTCGTGGTTTCAGTTAAATACTCCCGAATGTATGGTTTTCGGCGATTGGACAGACAGACCGTACACTTAGTGCAATACACTTTGACTGTTCGATGCCTGCTGATCTAGCTTTAGATGAGGCGATTTACGATATTACGCAAAAGCTTCCATCAATATCTCACGTATACAGCTTTTCTCTCGAGTAACAAAATATCATTCGGCCTATCAGAAATGAATAATTAATAAATGAGAGAATAAATTTTATCGTAAGATTAATAAATTACCGATTGCGGCAATTAAGCTCTCCAAATGAAATGGATAAAGAGCATCAATATCGAATGACCCAATAGGCTAATTGGTCGATTTTGCCAATCACAACCGCAAATGCCCAAGACAACTGGACAAAAAAGGAGATAGTAGAAAAACTTATACTCAACTTTTTAAATAAAAAACTTTAGAACCAAATACTTACAAAATGATTGATGACAACGTGGATTTTAGATAGATAAAAATTTCATATCAAAAATGTTCAAATTCAATAAGAACAGCTACAACCAAAAGGAAATGTGATTTGTATAACTTCAGTTCGATTTCAAGATGTTGACTGTTTAACTGGTGGATGACAAAATGGACGAAATCTTTGCCGGCAATTAAAAAGAAACCTAGCTGACGCGGTCAAGTAGCGCAATCCTTCCATGAAAATTGGTAAAATCATAAATATAAACGATGGTAGAATGGCAAATAATTGAAAGGGAATTTTGGTAAACAAAAGGAACATCAGAAGCAGATGTCGCTGGCTTCATTTTCGTTACAAAACTGATTTTAAAAATTTAATATAATAACTAAATTCAAACCAAAATATCTGCACAGGCAAGCGCCATTACAATTTAAAGATATGGACCTGCACAACATTTGGTTTCTGCAGGATCTCACAGTCCTTATAATAAGTGAAATTTCAAATATCTAAAATCGATCGTGACTTTCATATGGGACGTAACCTCTGTATATAGAAGCATGAATTTATATTGAACATTTTGAAGAAAATGTGAAGAAGTTGTTTACCCACCAAGATCCTGGAACGTCATATTGGTGGGTAAAGGAAACTTCAAAAGTCGGACGATGCTGACTATATGATACCCTTCACCACTTTGGATACATGCAAAAACTCAACCGATTTCAAAAAAATTTGATGACATCAAACTGACTTATGTCAGTACACTGTGCAAAATTTTGTATGTACCGGACATTCCTTGGGAATTTGGTACATAAAATCGCGCGAAACTATATTTGAGAGCTACATCTAAATCTGAAGCGATTTTAACAAAGTTTCACGGACATCAAATTGGACTTAAGTCAGTACGCTGTGCTAAATTTAGTGGTAATCGGACAAATATTGGCAGTTTGATGCATCATTTACCGAAAATCGGATTAAACTATAGATGGAAGCTATATCTAAATCTGAACCGATTTCAACAAAACTTCGCACACATCAATAAGGACCTAACTCAGTACGCTGTGCAAAATTTCGTCTCAATTCTTCCAATATTGGCAGTATGGTGCTCCATTTACTTAAAATCGGACGAAGCTATATACAGTGGTGGTCACAGAATTAAAACATTTACTGTGGTAAACATTTTTTGATCAGCCTTCGATTCGTTTGAAGTATTTTTGAAAAATTTTTAATTCAGAACACTTCGATATACTGCACTTAAGAGATTTAGTGTGAAAATAGAAAATTATTGCATGCAATTTTTCCATAAATAACGGTTTTTATGAAAATAAATCGACTTTGGTGTAGCCATATAATTAAAACATTGTGTGATTTTTTACTTTATTATATCACATCGATTGTTCGAGTAGTACAAAATATATATTATCAAAAAATATGTCAGTCACAACAGAACTAACAGAGATCAACGCCTATGTTGACGAGTAAAATTTTCTGGCAAACAGCAGCATTTTTGATGTTCAACACAAGACTTCAAATATTTTTCAAACTGTAAAATTTTTCTTCCTTGATACTTAAATAGATTAAATGGAAGTTATTCGATTCAAAAAATATTATTTTTGAAAAATATTGTCATGTTCAATAGATTTTAAGTGTCAAGAGTTGACCATCAAACATGCTGCTCTGTGCCAGAAACTTTTATTCGTCAACATAGGAGTTGATCACTGTTCGATCTGTTGTGACTAACATATTTTTTGATAAAATATAATTTGTACTACTCGAACAATACATTTTATATAATAAATACCAATATCAATCGATATTATCTCACATACTGCAAAAATATTCCAGCCTTCTTCAGTAAAGGCTATTGAAATTGAATCGTTCCTTTAGGTTAATTCCCATTTTTTCAGTTTTTATTTCAAAAATATATGTATTTTAAGAATTATTTACTGTTTTCTACTAATTCTAGTGCATTCGGACCTTTATTTTCTATAATAAGGGTGATTTTCTGAATGTAAGGTGAACAGTACAAATTTTTGGCAATTTTAATAGATTTTACAGATTTTTTTAACAATTTGTATCTGTAAATAATTTTTTCGGTGCTTAGTTTAAATAATTTAACTAAATTGAAGAGTTTTTTTTTAAATATTTCGAAAAAATGCAGTAAAGTAAAAAATTACACAATGTTTTAATTATATGGCCACATCAAAGTCGATGTGTTTTCATAAAAACCGTTATTTATGGAAAAAATTGCATGCAATAATTTTCTATTTTCACACTAAATCTCTTAAGTGCAGTATATCGAAGTGTTCTGAATTAAAAAAATTTCAAAAATACTTCAAACGAATCGAGGGCTGATCAAAAAATGTTTACCACAGTAAATGTTTTAATTCTGTGACCACCACTGTATATGGGAGCTATATCTAAATCTGAACCGATTTTTTTCCCACTTTCAATAGGATTCGTCTTTAGACCAAATAAGAGACATGTGTCAAATATCATCCAAATCATAAATGCGACATGTACTTTGTTCACAAAAATACACGGACGGACGGACATGTATAAATCGACTCAGAAAGTGATTCTATGCATACTATTCGCAAAAGGAACCATGGGTCTATCCCGATTCCTTTTGCCTGTTACAAACATATGCAGAAATACATAATACCCTGCACCACAGTGTGGTGAAGGGTATAAATATAGTCACGTCGAGTAGACAATGCGCCTAAGCGTTTTTATCCAAGGAGAACTGGTATGTCAAACTACAGCAAAACAAGTAATAAAAGTGTCAATCGGTGTCACCGAAATTACACACAGGATTTGTTATTCGTTTTATACAAGGTATGTTTATTATCAAAGAAGTTTAAATTTACAAGTTTATAAAATATTGACCCTTTGTGGGGGAGATACTAAAAGGAGAGTGTCGACAGGTCCCACCTTCGAACTTGATCTAGATTTTGTAGATATTGTAGTTCGTGTACGGTTTGGTTCAAAATGGTAACTATATTCGCCTGATATTGGATTTATACATATTGAAAATTGTGACCATTTGTGCAAGGTTTGGTTCAAATCGGATAATCCATTCGCATGATATTATTATATAAATTTTTAGCAAATTTTTGACCATTATATGGGGTAGATACCAAAAGGAATGGTCCGACATGCAGATCTTCGAACTTGATCTATACGAAAAAAACACCCAGTTGGAGAATGTATAGTATATACATCCAATTAATATCCAAATAAAATAATAAGCTGTCGTCGCAGCTTTAAGACTTAAAGCTATGAACGAGTCAACCGACTAAAATCGGATCCTCAATCAGTAGTTTTGAGTCGACCCGAATGACTAAGATAAGAGTAATCATAGCATAGTAATCATAGACTCAAATATGTCCCCTGGTAACTGTTGTTACACAGATGGCTGCCGGTTGCAGCAGGAAAGTCTGGACTGAGACTTTCCATTGAAAAACCGTAAACTTAAATTTGACATAGCCTACCAAATCCCAATACGATCCTTCAGGGTAATGTTCAACCTAGTACCATCACAAACAAGTACATCCGGAACTGTACCGGGTCATGTGAGAACTACCCACTTTTTGGTATAGTACTTATATAGCGGAATTTTGAGGGTTTTGTCGTATTTTCCCACCACATTGGATGCAATTTGACACTATGTTTCTACATCTAAGCAAAAAATTGTCATGTTCTTACATAGCCCCTATATAAAGGTCCGCTCCATTCGCTGTATTTTGAAGATTTAAAGCGGCAGTAATTTGGGTTTCCAGGGTTTTGAAGGCAGCTATGCATAAAATCTATATTTTGATATAGACCCCATAAAAAAGTACTGCCCTATTTTCGTGTTTTGAAATTTTTAGCCGTATTTTCCAAACAAACACGATGTTATTTTGATGACATTATTTTAACAGAAAATTTTCGGTATAAGTGCATGTTTTCACATACCTCACGTATAAAGGTTCCGCCCAACATTCCGAGTTTTTACGGTTTAGCCCGACTTTCGCCATGAAGTGTCTTTATTTAGCGTTTCGAATTTTTGGGAGGGTTAAATATATTATTGCAGAAAATGTTCTATATAGATCTAAGTTTTGACATAACTCCCATATAAACATCACGACACATTTACTGTTTACTTTATTTTAATTAAACAAACTATATGATACCCTTCACCACTATGGGTATATTAAACAGGACTATTATCATGAAATTGTATGAAATAAACTATGTGATATTTATCTAACTGTGAAATGACCTAGATCTATCCATAAACATGTCATTCGTTTGTTACAATGGAACAAAAGAATGTAAATCGACTTCAAACAAATATCATCCGTTGGGCTAGTTCTGTACTTCTTTGTACGTTGTGCAAAATTTGATGTCAATCTAACAAATATGAGGAGTTTGATGCACAATTTATTTATATATGGATGCTATATCCAAATATGAACCGATTTCAACCAAACTTGTCACAGGTTACGTTATGCCAAATTTCGTACAAATCGAAAGATATATAGGGACTTTGGTGCACTATTTACATGAAATCGGACGAAACTATATATGGGAGCTATATCTAAATCTGGACCCATTTTCACGAAACATACCAGACATCATTCTAGGCTCAATTCAGTACGTTATGCCAAATTTCGTGCAAATCGAAAGATATATAGTGACTTTGGTGCACCATTTACATGAAATCGGACGAAACTATATATGGGAGCTATATCTTAATCTGGACCGATTTTCACGAAACTGGGTAGACATCACTCTAGGCTCAATTCAGTACGTTATGCCAAATTTCGTACAAATGGAAATATATAGGGACTTTGGTGCACCATTTAAAATAAATCGGACGAAAATATATATGGGAGCTATATGTAAATCTGAACCGATTTTTCCCAATTTCAATAAGGTTCGTCCTTGGGCCAAACAAATAAGCTGTACCAAATTTCATCCAATTCGGATCATAAATGCGACCTGTACATTGTTCACAAAAATACATGGACAGACAGACGGATCACTTTTTAAGTCGATTTATGCATGTCCGTCCGATGCACAAATCGACTTAAAAAGTGATTCTATGCATATTCTCAAAAGGAACCTCGTTTCTTTTGCCTGTTACAATCATGCACAAAAACATAATACCCTGTAGCACCGTGTGGTGAAGGGTATAAAAACCGCAAGCAATTTTTAATAAAAATTAAGTTTTGCTTTAAATGAATTATATTTCTGAAATGATATATATTTAAAATGTCACAAACATTTTAGTCCTTATTTTCAATTGTCTCATAAAATTAATGCATAACTAAAATACTGTCAAACACACACATATGCTATACATGCAAATACCTTGACTAAATAGAAGTGCCAATTTTCTACTTGGTTGAACACAAATCTATAAGTAATTCATTATCAACTCTATTGTACAACTATTGTGTCCACAGAAAAAAAAAAACAAACAACAACAATACTAACAACCGTTTGAATAATCCTTAGATATGGAAAAGGATAAAAAATCCTTGCTTGCTTGGATAAGATCGCTGTGTAACGCCAAGCGAAGCCATTCAATTCAATTAAAAGTCCATCATGCCATCTATCAATTTTTGCACATTTCTCTTTCGTAGAAAAAAAATAAGTAAACAAATCTGCAAAAATATGAATAATATTTTTGTTTTAGCTGGTGCCATGTATACATCATACATATCCACATTTTGTTCTGTATTGGTGTAGATCCAGAAAAGAAAACCCCAATGCAAAATACACAAATTTATTATGACAGCAAAAGACTCAAGAATTGATAGCATAGCCACCATCTCAGCCATCATCATCACTGTGATAATATATCCCAAGTGTTTTCCGTTGTTCAGCTGATGTTCGATAAAAGCTAACCATGCTCTCCATTTCATCATCATCCCCAGCATTACCAACACCGCCTTGAAAAGTATTGCCAATATCATATCAATCTTGACAATTTTCTGATTGCATGTAATAGAGTTATTAAGGCGAAGGAAAGTAAAACATTTTATCTCGGTGGTTTATCTTCTGCTGTTGTTGTTGCTGCAGTGGTTCTTACCTAATGTCTTACAGGTGAAACCGCTTAGAGGGAAGACAGACAATGTTGTCATTACCGTAAAACACAGTACAGCGTTGATGTGTTGCCGTCAATCAGTTTTAGGATTTCTTGGGATAATATCCGCTGATTATGGCTGTTTGATGAATTTGCGTTTTTGAAAATGTGGTTCACTTTAAATGTGTAAAATACTTACCGTGAATATTTAAGTCAGGTTAAACAAATGAAAAACGTTAATTTCGTCAGTATACCTTCCATCATGGGTATACTGACAGTTACCTAAAATGAAGTTATTGGGAACATTCCAAAAAGTGGACCTATACTGGTAATTCTACCGAACGATTATTGTATACATAATATAAACCAAATACACAATTCAGTAATTTTTGATGGGAATTGTTGGTAGTGTTGGCGGGTTATTCGGGGTACCATTTGTATTTTGTTTTTGGAAAATAGTCAGGCTGAACCCCAGTTTGTTGTTTTTATATCAAACAACTATTTATTAGTGGGGAATGTATGTCATTGTCCGTCGAGGGATAAGGCTGGGAAAATTATAGTTTCGGATCTCGGTACTGATCCTCATCAGTTCCCTTAGTTTTTTGTTGGGATACTCTCACAAAAGCTATTTATTGTTTCTTTACAAAAAACCGTTCACACCCAAATGACTCTTGTGACAATTCGAAGTTCCTACGTTATCAGCGATACAACCCCAATTAGAGGTTCGTTTAGTTGGCTCCTGACATTGTGGTCAACAAGGCTTGATAACGCATGGTTGGGTGGAACATGTGTGTAAAATCTTCAAAATATTGCAATTTAGTAGGCAGATTTATTTGATTCCAACGCAAGGTGCACGTGGGTAGAATGTTGACCGTTGTTTCAATATAAAAACTTGTTTCATGCGTACGTGTCTGGAGGCTATATCCTAAAGCGGAAGCAATATTAATTACATCGAGTAGGAATTACGGAATACTTGGAGTTATCATTATATAAAGTGCTATACATAATTGAGGACCGATATAGCTCAATTTCCAACCATTTTTTGTCACAATACCTTCATTCACGCTAAATATTAACAACTGAATAAAACGTTAAGTTCGGTCGGGCAGAGTTTTGGATACCCTCCACCATAGAGAACATACCAACAAGCTTATGTTCTCTATACCAACAATGACTTGAGGACTGATATAGATCTCTTTCTAACCAAACATTTGGCATCACGCTAAATATTAACCAGTAAAGAAAGTAGTAAAGTCGGACGGGGCCGACTATATGATACCCTTCACCACTTTGAGTATATTCAACAAATGAATCCTAACAGAAGTCGTATGTGTCAGTCTCGTTTCCTTCTGCCTGTTACAAACATAAGCACAAAAACATAATATCCTGTGCCAAAAAAAAAAAAAATTGGTTCAAGAACCTCAAAACCTGGGGGCTACCAGAAAAAATTGACCAATATTTATAGTGTAGAGATGTGCTACCTAATAAGAACTCGACGTACTAAATTACAGTCAACTTGGTTGAAAAATACGATCAGAACCCCCAAAATACCAAAAATTTCGGGTACCGTTATATAGGGACTACCAAAAAAACTAGACCTATATTTATAATTTTTAGTGGAGTAATTTGGTTCCCAATAAGAATCCAATGTACAAAATTTCAGAGAATTCAGTTATAAAACAAGCCCAAGAACCCGAAAATACCGAAAATTGGGGGTACCCTCATATGGGGGCTATCCGAAAAAATGGACATTTATTTTTAATTTTTGGTAGGGAGATTTGCTACCCAAAGAGAACACAAAGTACCAAATTCCAGCAAATTCGGTCGAAAAATGCTATCAAAACCCCCAAAATACCGAAAATTGGGGGTAATCTTATATGGGGGCTATCCGAAAAAATGGACCTTTATTTATAATTTTTGGTAGGGAGATTTGCTACCCAATAAGAACTCAATGTACCAAATTTCAGCGAATTCAGTTAAAAAACGCGCTCAAGAACCTCAAAATACCGAAAATTTTGGGGTACCCTTACATGGGAGCTATGCCTAAACGTGGACCGATTTTCTCCAATTTCAATAGGTTTCGTCCTTGGGCCAATTAAGTGACCTGTGCCAAATTTCATCCAAATCCGATCATAAATGCGACCTGTACTTTGTTAACAAAAATACATGGACGGACGGACAGACGGACGGACAGACGGACGGACAGACGGACATGCATAAATCGACTCAGAAAGTGATTCTATGCATATTCTAAAAAGGAACCATGGGTCTATCTCGATTATTTTTGCCTGTTACAAACATATGCACAAAGACATAATACCCTGTACCACAGTGTGGTGAAGGGTATAAAAAGGAAACAAATACAATTTTTGATTCAGTGACCCACAATCTAGAGACGCTGAAAGTTTCGCCCCAAAATTCGAAAAAAAAAAAAATAATTACAGCACTATTCGGGTTAAATCGCACAAAAATATATATGGGCTATATCTAAATTTGAACCGATTTTTACGAAACTTAGCACATATCATTCTACACCTAATTTAATACACTGTGCGAAATTTTGTGAAAATCGAAAGATATATAGGGACTATGGTGCACCATTTACCTTATCGGACGAAAATTTATGTCGGAGCTATATCTATATCTGAACCGAAAAATTCGCTGTCGCAAAAATATATTTACTCTGAATAAATCAATCTGAATTTTCATCCGATTTCAACGAAGGTTCATATATATAAATCTTAGCCCAAATCTGAAAAAATCCACTCTTAAGTCCTTAACCCTACGGTCAATAACCGGGTACATTTGTACCTTTTTTTGAATAAAAATGCTGTAAAATTTTTAATAATGGAGATATTTGGATCAAATTTTGAGGAATCATTCTTGAGGTATTTTCACACATAATCGAAGAAAAAAATTGTAAATATGTTCCATATATATATTTTTTACAATTTTTTAAAGTTATTACCTACGTAGATCAATAACCGTGGGACATTTGTACCCATCCAAAGATAGCTCTGTAACTCATTAAAAAATTGGACTATCGTGAGGTTTTTTGTTTTAAATTAGTCTATGCGGATCTGGTCTAGATGTAGGAACTCAAAATTATATATACATTAAAATAATATATATTTAAATCCATGCTTAAAGGATCATCTACCTAAAACAATCATAGTAAATTCGTTATAGCTTTCGAATGGGTTAAGCTTTTTTAGTTATTTTTTTATTGGGATCTTATTTAGGTGTTCCTCAACCCCTCTGCAAATTTTTGTGGCCCTAGACAACATGGTGCTATTT
>NW_026889299.1:0-12681 GCF_032173495.1 Musca vetustissima
TGTCATAGGCGTGGATTTTTTAAAGAATATTTTTAAGGACTTCCCATTGTCATAGGCGTGGATTTTTTAAAGAATATTTTTAAGGACTTCCCATTGTCATAGGCGTGGATTTTTTTAAAGAATATTTTTTTAAGGACTTCCCATTGTCATAGGCGTGGATTTTTTAAAGAATATTTTTAAGGACTTCCCATTGTCATAGGCGTGGATTTTTTAAAGAATATTTTTAAGGACTTCCCATTGTCATAGGCGTGGATTTTTTAAAGAATATTTTTAAGGACTTCCCATTGTCATAGGCGTGGATTTTTTAAAGAATATTTTTCAAGGGCCAACTGTCATAGGCGTGGATTTTTTAAAGAATATTTTTAAGGACTTCCCATTGTCATAGGCGTGGATTTTTTAAAGAATATTTTTAAGGACTTCCCATTGTCATAGGCGTGGATTTTTTAAAGAATATTTTTAAGGACTTCCCATTGTCATAGGCGTGGATTTTTTAAAGAATATTTTTAAGGACTTCCCATTGTCATAGGCGTGGATTTTTTAAAGAATATTTTTAAGGACTTCCCATTGTCATAGGCGTGGATTTTTTAAAGAATATTTTTAAGGACTTCCCATTGTCATAGGCGTGGATTTTTTAAAGAATATTTTTAAGGACTTCCCATTGTCATAGGCGTGGATTTTTTAAAGAATATTTTTAAGGACTTCCCATTGTCATAGGCGTGGATTTTTTAAAGAATATTTTTAAGGACTTCCCATTGTCATAGGCGTGGATTTTTTAAAGAATATTTTTAAGGACTTCCCATTGTCATAGGCGTGGATTTTTTAAAGAATATTTTTAAGGACTTCCCATTGTCATAGGCGTGGATTTTTTAAAGAATATTTTTAAGGACTTCCCATTGTCATAGGCGTGGATTTTTTAAAGAATATTTTTAAGGACTTCCCATTGTCATAGGCGTGGATTTTTTAAAGAATATTTTTAAGGACTTCCCATTGTCATAGGCGTGGATTTTTTAAAGAATATTTTTAAGGACTTCCCATTGTCATATAAAGAATATTTTTAAGGACGTGGATTTTTTAAAGAATATTTTTAAGGACTTCCCATGGTCTTAGGCGTGGATTTTTTAAATAATATTTTTAAAGACTTCCCATGGTCTTAGGCGTGGATTTTTTAAATAATATTTTTAAAGACTTCCCATGGTCTTAGGCGTGGATTTTTTAAATAATATTTTTAAAGACTTCCCATGGTCTTAGGCGTGGATTTTTTAAATAATATTTTTAAAGACTTCCCATGGTCTTAGGCGTGGATTTTTTAAATAATATTTTTAAAGACTTCCCATGGTCTTAGGCGTGGATTTTTTAAATAATATTTTTAAAGACTTCCCATGGTCTTAGGCGTGGATTTTTTAAATAATATTTTTAAAGACTTCCCATGGTCTTAGGCGTGGATTTTTTAAATAATATTTTTAAGGACTATCAAGGTCTTAGGCGTGGATTTTTTAAATATGTTTTATTAAGGACTATCAAGGTCTTAGGCGTGGATTTTTTAAATATGTTTTATTAAGGACTATCAAGGTCTTAGGCGTGGATTTTTTAAATAATATTTTTAAAGACTTCCCATGGTCTTAGGCGTGGATTTTTTAAATAATATTTTTAAAGACTTCCCATGGTCTTAGGCGTGGATTTTTTAAATAATATTTTTAAAGACTTCCCATGGTCTTAGGCGTGGATTTTTTAAATAATATTTTTAAAGACTTCCCATGGTCTTAGGCGTGGATTTTTTAAATAATATTTTTAAAGACTTCCCATGGTCTTAGGCGTGGATTTTTTAAATAATATTTTTAAAGACTTCCCATGGTCTTAGGCGTGGATTTTTTAAATAATATTTTTAAAGACTTCCCATGGTCTTAGGCGTGGATTTTTTAAATAATATTTTTAAAGACTTCCCATGGTCTTAGGCGTGGATTTTTTAAATAATATTTTTAAAGACTTCCCATGGTCTTAGGCGTGGATTTTTTAAATAATATTTTTAAAGACTTCCCATGGTCTTAGGCGTGGATTTTTTAAATAATATTTTTAAAGACTTCCCATGGTCTTAGGCGTGGATTTTTTAAATAATATTTTTAAAGACTTCCCATGGTCTTAGGCGTGGATTTTTTAAATAATATTTTTAAAGACTTCCCATGGTCTTAGGCGTGGATTTTTTAAATAATATTTTTAAAGACTTCCCATGGTCTTAGGCGTGGATTTTTTAAATAATATTTTTAAAGACTTCCCATGGTCTTAGGCGTCTTTTTTAAATAATATTTTTAAAGACTGATTTAAATGGTTTAGGTTTTCGTTTAAAAAATAAATTTTAAGAAATAGTTCTTGTATTTAAATGCTTCTGTATAAGAACAACAACATATTTATTTATTTTTTTTAAATAATATATTATGTGGAAAAACAAAAACAAACCGACAATTCATACAAATTATGCAAATAGACAATCATAAATCGGAAAATAACATTCTGGTAAACGAAGCTGTTATTATTCTATGCAGAATGCCATTGTAAAGAATGGAAAATGGATTCAAAGGGAAACCAATCACAAAACAAAGAAAGAATACAAACAACCACAAAATGAATGAATATTAGAAACAAAGTGGTATTCTTCAACTTTTGCAATCTATATAAAATTGCCACTCCAGTAAACGAATGCAAATTGTATTACAAAATATGTAACAATATAAGAAAAATATATAAAGAGTATTATAATATAAATATAAAAATATTAAATATAAAATTTAATATATACAATAAAGCATATTAATTAAAGATAAATAGAAAATAATCAAATTATGTATACAATTTAGTATATTTTATTTTTTATGTAAAGGTTATATCTTAATATATTAAATAGCTTAGTGTTAAGTGAGTGAGTGACTGACAGATCATCGCCCAGGCGAGACGGCTAAAGCTAGAAGATTGAAATTTTGGGTGTTGGGTTGTGGGTTGTAGAAGGGTACGAAAAGTACTAAAATGTACCAAATATGGTACCCTTTGTATTAGGCGAACGGGAAGAGCTAGAATTCTGAAATTTGGAATGTGGGTCACTGATGGAAATTTAGAAAGATGTACAAAAGGTTTTTTGAAAATTCGACCTAAAAGTGTACGATAAGTACTAAACTTTGAACATATATAGCTAGAATTTTGAAATTGGATATGGAATAAAGTTTGGGAAGTTATGTTGATGTATGGAAATGGTCTATGAAATTAGTACATATTTATATAAAAAGTACAAAATGGTACAAAATTTAGTACTATTTCCGTTTAAATGAGTGTATAGAGAAGGAAGCCTGCAAATCGGAATTAGGACTACTATTGTAGTCCTGGATTGAAGTTGCTTTAAAAAATCGTACACAAGTGTACGAAAAGTACTAAATGGTACTTAATTTGGTGCAAGTTGGATTTACGTGAATCTATAGAGCTGGGAATTAAAATGGAGTGTAGGATTGAGGTAGTTTAGGAAATTCATACTTATCGGTGCGAAAAGTGATAAATGGTACTAAATTTAGTACAATTTGGATTTGGGAAACTGCAAATCTGAAATTTGGAATAAGGATTGCTGTTGAAGATTGAGATATAGGGACATCTTTGGAAATTCGTATTTATGTGTACGAAAAGTACTAAACGGCACTAGATTAGGTACAATATGGATTTGGGTGAACGGAGGAAGCTGGAACCCTAAAATTTTTAATAATGCTTGCTGTTGGAATATAAAATTTAGATATGGAAGCATAGTTCTTGTGTGTACTAAATGGTACTATATTTGGACCAACTTGATTACAGCTGGTCTTCAGAATTTTAGAATTAAAATTACTGTTGGAGTGTAAGATTCATATAGTTTAGGAAATTCCTTATTATAGAAACAAAAAGTACTAAATGGTACCAAATAGTTTACAAATTGCTTTTGTGTGAACGGATAGGGCTGAGATCCTGAAATTTTGAGTTAATATAACAGTTTGAGTTCACGATTGAGATATGTCGATAGTTTTGAAAATTCGTCATTATATGTACTAAATAGTACAAAATTTGGTACAATTTAGATTTGAGTGAAATGATTGAGATGGAAAACTTAAATTTGGAATGAAAATTTTAGAATATATTATTGGAATTATGTACTTATGGATACGAGAAACACTAAATGGTACTAAATATGGTACAATTCGTTTTGTGTGAGTGTGAATCCTAAAATTTGGAATTAAACTTAAGGTTGGAGTCTAGGATGAGACATGGAGATAATTTTGAAAATGCTAAAATATATGTATTAAATGGTGTTAAGTTTTGGTACAATTTAGATTTGAGTGAAAGGATAGGGATGGAGAACTTATATTTGAAAATGAAATTACTGTCATAGCACAGGATTGAGAGATAGTTTTGGAAATTCGAACTCATAAGTACGAACGGTACTAAATATGGGACAATTTGGATCTATGTGAACGGACAGGACTGATATCCTGAAATTTAAGATTGAATTTACTGTTGCAGTGGATTGGAGTTGGATTTGGATGATGGTGAACGGATAGAGTTGGAATCATTAAATGTGGACTTAAGGTTATTTTTGGATTGCATGAGGATTGCATGCTGAGGTAGTTTTGGAAATTCGTACTTTTGGGTACGAACAGCACAAAATTTAGTACAATTTGGATCTGAAATTTGCAACTTATGTTACTGTTAGGGTGTAGTAAATGTACAGAATGGTACCAAATCTGGTACAATTAAGTGCACAGATAGAACTGGAATTCTTACATTTGGACTTACGATTACTATTTGAAAGAAGGTTTGGAATATTGAGATAGGAATATTGAGATATGGGTACGAGAAGCACAGAATGGTACCAAATGTGGCATTTAATGAACAAATAGAGCTGGAATTCTTAAAGAAATTTGTACGAAAAGTACTAAATTTGGTACAATTTGGACTTTTGTGGAATTAAGATAATTGTTCAAGTGTAGGATGGATGTAGTTTTAGGAATTCTTACTTATAAGTATGAAAAGTACTAAATTTGGAACAATTTGCATTTGGTTGAATCCTGGGATTTGGAATTTAAATTAATGTTGAAGTGTAGTATTGAGCTTTGGAGGCTTGAATTTATGTATACGAATAGTAAATAGAATAGATGCATTATATTTTGATTTGAGTAATGGAGAGAGCTGGAAACCTAAAATTTAAAATGTGGGTAACTGACGGAAAGTTAGAAAGAAGTACGAAAGGGGTTTTGTTACTATCTGGTACTAAATTTTGTGGTGATGGTATAGAGGTAGTTTTTAAAATGTAACTGTGGAAACTGTACGTATATGCTAAAATATATAATTGGAATTCTAATATATTTTTAATCTGTGTAGTAAAATAAAAACCAGTAAGGAAAGTAGTAAAGTCGGACTGGGCCGCCACTTTGGGTATATTCTACATATGTATCCTAACAGACGTGGCGTATTTGTTATATATCTATATATGAACTGATTTCAGGGAAATTTGCCAGAGACTAATTTATATCACTTCAGTACGTAGTGTCAATCGGCCTAGCTATGGATCTTTCCACGAAGCTTAGAAACATCATTCTAGACGTAATTAAGTACTCTATACCAAAATTCGTGCAAATCAAAAGATATACAGGGACTTTGGTGCACCAATTACATAAAATCGAACGAAAATATATATGGAACCTACATCTAAATCTGAACCGATTTTCACGAAACTTAGCACACGTCATTCTAGACTTAATTCAGTATGCTATGACAAATTTCGTGCAAATCGAATGATTTTCAGAGACTTTGGTGGATCAGTTACCTGAAACCGGATGAATATATATATATATATATATATATATGGGAGCTATATCTAAATCTGAACCGATTTAAACGAAACATAACACATATCATTCTATACCTTATTCATTACGCTGTGCCAAATTTCGTGCAAATCGAAAGCTATATAGGGACTTTGGTACACCATTTACCTTAATTCGGAAGAAAATATATATGGGAGCTATATCTAAATCTGAACCTATTTTTCCCAATTTCAATAGGGTTCGTCCTTGGGCCAAACAAATGAGCTGTGCCAAATTTCATCCAATTCGGATCATAAATGCGACCAGTACTTTGTTTACAATTTAACATGACGGACATGCATAAATCGACTCAGAAAGTGTTTCAATGCATATTCTCAAAAGGAACCATGGGTCTATCTCGATTATTTTTGCCTGTTACAAACATATGCAGAAAGACATAATACCCTGTACCACAGTGTGGTGAAGGGTATAAAAAAGAGATTTCGGAAAATAGGTCTTATTTGTATGAAGAGTACTAAATTGTAAAAAGTTTGATATTAGATGTATGAATATAGATGAAATTCAGAACAATAGTACAACAAATTATACGGTATTCACGTATAACTCCCAATTCCCTGCCTTAAGCCCTCGGCGGACAATGCCATACATTCCCCACTAATAAATAGTTATTTTTTTTATAAAAACAACAAACTGGGATTCAGCCTGACTATTTTGCAAATACAAACCTCTATATTTTATACATTTAATATAGTTAAATTTGTTATCAATATTTTTTATCAAAGTCTTTGATGTGTTTCTTTGCATTTAAATTTAAAATAGTTTCATTTCTCGTTTTTTTGCCATTATTTTTTCCAATATTTATACCCTACACAACTATGTTGTCAGGGTATTATAGCTTTGTGCAGCCCCAAAAGTTTGTAACGCCGCGAAATATTGGTCCTAGACCCACCTTTAAGTATACCGATCGTCATATCTCGACTAGCTGAGTCGATCTAGACATGTGTGTCCGTCCGTCCGTCCGTCCGTCTGTCCATTATAATTTGTAAACACGATACAGGCCACAGTTATGGACCAATCTTCACGAAATTTTGCATGTAGGATGGGTTCTGGCCAATGAAGACCCCTATTGTTTTTGGGAAAGATCGGTTAATATTTAGGGGATGAAATGGACCAAATACTAAATTTTTGTCGGTTTTTCTGGTCGCTCCAGAGGCCGCAACAATGGTCCGAACATCGTGAAATTTTGCATGGAGAAGCGGATCGGGCCAAAGAATAAGCATGCCAGTTTGGAGAAAGATCGGTCAATATTTAGCGGGTCAAATGGACCCTGACTTTTGTGTGAAAAATGACAAAATTTGTATTCTATGGCGTGTATATTTGCCCCTGATGGACATATACCCGAGAAGTTGATATTATATCCTAGAGGAGTGGTTGACCTTTAACGTGAGACCAATTATATTGTTGTATGTGTTCGGATGTGGGAGTTACACCTAAATATTTACAGGTATCTCCGTATTCGTATATTATTTAGTAACCCATTATCACTCTGGAGAGCGGAATTATAGCGCTGATCGCTTTGAAATGTTCCATGAGGTTCCACGTATGGTCAAGGACAACGCCTATAATTTTCGGTGATGATCAGATAATAATTTTGGAATGAAGTGGACCGAAAACTTAATTTTTTGTGTTATTCTCGAGTCGATCTATAGACCTCAAATGAAAGCTGAACATCACAACACAACCCACGGTGAAGGGAATCTGGACAATAGCTGTACTGAATACTCGTAATATTCGGAAAATATGTCAGTGTGAGGAAGAGGTGCTGTTTACCTCTAATCGGGCAAGAGGTGCAAATTTCACGAAATATTGCCCAGTCTCGGAATAAACATCCGCAGAAAATATGAGTTCCGTGGTAGTTGTGTAGGGTATCGTATGGTCGGCCCCGTCCGACTATACTGCTCCGCTCACTGGTTTTTTAAATTGTTTTCATAAACTAGAGAATAACAATTAATTTACATATTACAAGTCATTACTCAGACCAAGTTGTAATAATATGCTAAGAATTTACATTGTATTTGTATGTCATTGTTATTTTTATATACAGTTTTTTCTATTTTTATATTAAAAAAAAAACAAGTCAAGATATAGTCAAGCTTCTGGTGGTGGTCGTTGACATGTTTTGCTTTGCTCTGCTGTATTTTTTTCTTGTAAGTTCCTCTTAAACGTTGCCCTTTTTCCCCTACTTTGCTTGATGATGACACTATTACTTGTTTTTCTCAAAAGTAGTAGTTGTAGTGGCGAAGAATGTCCTTTTTGTTCCGTGAGCGCCCACCCGTCCCGCCTTACTCTAATGTTTAACACCTATTTTTTACTGCTGTTGTTGTTTTAAATTTAAATATTCATATTAGTTTTTGGGGTATGTGTTTATAATCTTTATACCCTACACAACTATGTTGTCAGGGTATTATAGCTTTGTGCAGCCCCAAAAGTTTGTAACGCCGCGAAATATTGGTCCTAGACCCACCTTTAAGTATACCGATCGTCATATCTCGACTAGCTGAGTCGATCTAGACATGTGTGTCCGTCCGTCCGTCCGTCCGTCCGTCCGTCTGTCCATTATAATTTGTAAACACGATACAGGCCACAGTTATGGACCAATCTTCACGAAATTTTGCATGTAGGATGGGTTCTGGCCAATGAAGACCCCTATTGTTTTTGGGAAAGATCGGTTAATATTTAGGGGATGAAATGGACCAAATACTAAATTTTTGTCGGTTTTTCTGGTAGCTCCAGAGGCCGCAATAATGGCCAGAACATCGTGAAATTTTGCATGGAGAAGCGGATCGGGCCAAAGAATAAGCATGCCTGTTTGGAGAAAGATCGGTCAATATTTAGCGGGTCAAATGGACCCTGACTTTTGTGTGAAAAATTACAAATTTTGTATTCTATAGCGTATATATTTACCCCTGAAGGACATATACCCGAGAAGTTGATATTATATCCAACAGGAGTGGTTGACCTTTAAATTAAGACCAATTATATTGTTGTATCTGCTCGAATGTGGGAGTTACACCTAAATATTTACAGGTATCTCCGTATTCGTATATTATTTAGTAACCCATTATCACTTTGGAGAGCGGAGCTATAGCGCTGACCGCTTTGAAATGTTCCATGAGGTTCCAGTTATGGTCAAGGACAACGCCTATAATTTTCGGTGATGATCAGATAATAATTTTGGAATGAGGTGGACCGAAAACTTAATTTTTTGTGTTATTTTCGAGTCGATCTATAGACCTCAAATGAAAGCCGAACAACACAACACAACCCACGGTGAAGGGAATCTGGACAATAGATGTACTGAATACTCGTAATATTCGAAAAATATGTCAGTGTGAGGAAGAGGTGCTATTTAACTCTAATCGGGCAAAAGGGTGCAAATATCACGAAATATTGCCCAGTCTCGAAGTAAACCTCCGCAGAAAATTTGAGTTTCGTGGTAGTTGTGTAGGGTATCGTATGGTCGGCCCCATCCGACTATACTGCTCCGCTCACTGGTTTTAAATGTACAACATGCATTTTATTTATATTATATTTTTGCATTTTTTTCTTGTTCTTTCAATTTTTAACGTCTTTGCATGAGTATGCCGTCGTTCGTCCTTTTTTTCGACTGGCTGTAAACACCCACCTTTTGTTGTTATGTCAGTCGACAATGGTTTTTGTGGTCTCATAATGTATTTTATATGTAAATGTATTCGTTTTAAACATGAGTGAGTGTATGTGTGTGTGGGTGAATGTGTGTGTGTGTGTGGGAGTTTCAGTTTAGTTAGGTGGATATATGTGGTTTGCCGGCTTATGGTATATATGTATGCCTTACCGGTTCTTACAGATCTCTGTGTTACGAGGTGTCAGAGAATAAACAATGTGTGGAATAGTACGACAGTGGGACAAATATAGGTTTTGGGAATCTTATTGGAGACTACTTCGAGGGACCTAGTTAAAAGGAGAAGAATATTTATAGAAAGGGCTTCTATAAGACTTATTTCTTCTATATAATCAACAATGTGACTATGAACTACAAAATATAAAACATAATATATTAAATATAATAAAAAAACTAGTGAGCGGGGCAGTATAGTCGGACGGGGCCGACCATATGATACCTTCCACGAAAATCTAACTTTGTGTGGTTCTATATTCTGAGCCTGGGCAATATTTCGCGATATTTGCACTCTCTTGATCGACTGGAGGACAGCAAATATTACTAATTACTTGTCCAGATTCGTTTCAGCGTGGGTTGTTTTGTGATGTTCGGCTTTCAATGTGGCCTATAGATCGACTCGAAAAAACACAAAAAATAAGTTTTCGGTTCACTTCATCCCAAAATGATTATCTGATCAACACCGAAAATTATAGGCGTTGTACTCGACCATAATTGGAACCTCATGGAACATTTCAAAGCGATCAGCGCTATATTTCTGCCCTCTAGTGTGGTAAATATTTACGTGTAACTCCCACATCCGAGTACATACGACAATGTAATTGGTATCAATTTAAAGGTCAACCACTCCTCTATCAACTTCTCGGCTCTATGTCCTTCAGAAGTAAATATATACGCTATAGAATACATTTTTTTCATTTTTCACACAAAAGTCAGGGTCCATTTGACCCTCTAAATATTGACCGATCTTTATCAAAACAGGCATGCTTATACTTTGGCTCAATCCCCTTCTTCAATTAAAAATTCGAGATGTTTGGGCAATAATTGCGGCCTCTGGAGCGACCAGAAAAACCGACAAAAATTCAGTATTTGGTCCATTTCATCCCCTAAATATTAACCGATCTTTGCCAAAAACAATTTCGTGAAGATTAGCCCATAACTGTGGCCTGTATCGTGTTTGCAAATTATAATGGACAGACGGACGGACGGACACACATGTCTAGATCGACTCAGCTAGTCGAGATATGACGATCGGTATACTTAAAGGTGGGTCTAGGACCAATATTTCGCGGCGTTAAAAACTTTTGGGGCTTTGATATGTCATCATCCACATGATCTTCCTATCGAATTCGTGGCCTTTACTTTATGTGCACAACATGGCCTAGTTACCGTATTCGCTGAAGCTCGATACGTCTATGTCGATGTCCGTGTATTGATTAATCGGTCCGAAGATTTTTCGGAGAAATTTTCTCTAAAACACTCCAAATGCTGCCTCATCTGCTTACGCAAGTACCCATGCTTCAGATCCATACACCAGCACGGGCAGTATCAGCGTCTTGTAAAGTGGGATTTTAGTCTGGCGAGAGGTGGCGTTGTTTCTAAATTGCTTACTCAGACCATAGTGGTATCTGTTGGCCCACACTATTCTCCTCAGAATTTCAAAACTGATGCCATTTGTTTTATTTGTGGACATACCGAGGTAGATAAAATTGCAGATTATCTCCGTAGCGTTCAAGTTTCATAGTTGGTTCGAGTCTACCGGATGTCATCCGCGTTAATACTATTACCTTGGTCTTCTCGCCATTTACTGTCAGATCCACTTTGCAGAATCCTCCTCAATTTTTCAAAGGTGGATGTTACCGTTTGCAATATTCGACCATTATGTCGATGTCATCGGTGTAGGCGAGTAACATGTATTGTTTTGTGTACATCTATGCTGTGTATCTCATATGAACTATCCCAGCAGGATGTTAAAAAGGTCACACGACCAATTGTCGCATTGTCTAAACCCACATTCGGCATTGAAGGGCTCTGAGAGATCCTTTCCGATTTTAACCGCTTTAACCGTATCAACTTTGTAGGAATGCCGAACACAGACATGGCTTTATACATCTATGCTGTGTACCCAGCAGGATGTTAAAAAGGTCACACGACCAATTGTCGCATTGTCTAAACCCACATTCGGCATTGAAGGGCTTTGAGAGATCCTTTCCGACTTTAACCGTATTAACTTTGTAGGAATGCCGAACGCAGACATGGCTTTATACACATATAAACACATAGGGCTGTAAAATGCGGCTTTATAGTCGAGGAATAGGTAGTATTCCAAGATTTGACGAAGAGTGAAAATGTATAGTGGATATGCCAGGTCTGAAGCCGCATTGATAATATCCAATAATACCATTGATCATTGGTTTCAGTCGTTCACTCAGCACGCTGGATAGCATTTTATATGCGATGGAAGGGACACTCATTCCTCTATAGTTGGCACATATCGCCTTGTCTCACTTTTGTGCACCGGGACACCGGATACTGAGGATTCAATCACTGGGCTTGCATTCCTTTAGCCAAATTGTAATAATCAGCTGCTGCATGCTCCTGACCAGCATCTGACCACCGGTCTTTAATAGTTTAGCTTATGCTTTATTATTATTTAGCCGATTAATTGCTACTCTGACCTAGGTGGTATACCATCTATACCGCTATTTGATACCCGAAGTTTTGCAAAATGCTCCTTCCAGATGCTCAACACGCTGTCTGTCTATCTATCGCCAGATTTCCTTATTTATCTTTACAGGAGGATGTGCAGGCACCAAAGCCATCAGTTTGGTAACATTTTTTTCACTTTTTGCACGTTAGGGTGAATATTATTGTATGATTTTATTTAGTTATCTCTTTAGAGTTGTGCTTAATGGTTGATGTTTTGCAATAAAAAGGAAAGCTAGATCAAACCCGGTTAATCGACTCATCAGGTATATATGTATTTATGTCGAAGTAATGGCATTTGGCGAGTTAAATTAAAATTTATTAATTTTTGTTAGAGAAAATTACACCCAAATTTGTTGAAAAACGTGCTCAAACCATTTTCAATACCAATTTCGTCAATGGAGCAATACGAGTCGTTAAAAGATGATA
>NW_026889300.1:0-128036 GCF_032173495.1 Musca vetustissima
TTTCGAAATGCATACGAATGTGTGCAAAATTTGGTACAATTTAAATTGTGGATAAAGCGATAGAGCTGTAATTCTGAAATCGGGGAATAATATTTTCATTGGTTGTACTTACGTGTACTAAATTTGGTACAATTTGAATTTTGGGTGAAACGGTAGAGTTGAAATCCTGAAATTTTGTGTTATGGTCACTGTTGGAGAGTAGGATAGGGATATGTAGGAAGTTTTTGAAAATTTTGCTATGTATAGTTAAGATCTCTGCTGGGGTGTAGGTTTGAACTATGGACGAACCTAGATCATGTAGGAAGATGGGAATGAGTGGATCAATGCACTCATTCTGGTACCTGCCCCACAGATGGTCAACATTTTCAATATTTATAAATCCAATACCAGGCGATTGGAATATCCGATCTGAACCAAACTTTGCACAACCTATTACCTGTAGTTCTTGTTAATCCGTCAGGAAAATTTGAATGTATGAGAACCCTTTTCATTTGGTCTACTCGGTCAGTCTAAGGACTACGAAATTGTACATGGGAAAGGAGATTCAGCCAAATAACTAGCATGACTGTTTTGATGAACATTGGCTGATATGAACCCAGACTTTTGGGTGAAAATGGCAAAATTTGCATTTTTTGGTGTATTTATTTACTCCTGAATGGCATTGATCGGATAAGTTGATACCAATTACAGGAATGTATGTACTCGGATTTAGGAGTGATATTTTTTAAATGTCTACGTATTCTGATATTACATGAATTTTACATGAATTCCCGGTTGTGGCCAAAGAGGATTCCCAAAGTTGTCGGTGATGATCAAAAAGCATTTGGAGATAAAATGGACGGACAACTTTATTTTTAATTATAAACCTCACATCGGTCAAAAATGTGCACCTTTTGCGAAATATTGTCTAGGGTCGTAATATAGGATCCGCAGAATGTTAGAGTTCAATGCCCGCTGAAGTCATAGACAATCATTAGGTTGGAAGCTCTTCATTCACAAAAAAATCATTGGGTTTAGCTCGACTTTTTTTCAAAAACGTTATTTTGTTATTGGGCTATTGTCAAATTTTGCGGATTTCAAATAATATATTTACTTATACCGACAATTTCCCTCCAAGAACACACTTCGTTACCATTTGTATTGGAGTTATGTCAAAAATTGACTTTAATTGAACATTCTTTCAAATTATAGCAATGATTGTTAGAACCTATGACCTTATCAACCCGAAATTGCGGGATCTTTAAATATGAGCTCTGTCAAAACATTGATCTACATTTTCTACCAATACGTTTTGTATCTACTAAGAAACTGAAGTACGTTAGAAAATGAAACCTTAAATGGCAAGACCTTAAAGTATAGTTCTTTATATTAGGCCTATGAAAAACGTGGATCTATATATAACATTTCAGTAAAGATATTTTCAGCCTTTAAGAATACGAAATGCCAAATACAGCATTTCTGTCAATTACTGAGGTCTGCCGGTTTACGTCCTCCGTTAACTCCTCCGCAAAAATCCAAATTTTGAATATGTGTCAGAATTTTTAAAAAATTATAAATATAAGATCGAAAATTTATCCATCTCGAAACTAGACAATAATTTTGTAGACATCCGAAAACTAAATTTTGGCAACACTGACTGACAACGATTAATATTGATCAGGTAGGAAATATTTACATTAGGCCCGTAATTCAGTTTCATTGCATTCATAGTCTGTGTGTTCCACTCCATTCGCTTGTAAAATATTCTTAAGTTTCGTCGACTGTTCCACTATGTAGTAGCCTTTATTGTCTATTGCAAATATGTCCCCAAAAGCCAAACACTTCGATTCTTGGCGTCAAGAACTGAACCAAGAGCAGAACAGAATAGCAAAAGGTGGAAACGATTCGAGAATGAAAAATAAACGCAAACAACGAAACGAATAACAAATGCTGAAAATAATTTAAAACACGACACCCGTGTCAAGATGTTGGCAATTTGATAAGCGCCTATAGTAATTGTTACGGAACCAAAACTAATAGAAATGTTTTAATGCCATAAATTAGCATTTTTTCCCTCTGACTGCAATTGGAGTGGAGTTGCTGTGGTGGTGCTGGAACTTCTGCTGACTCTGCTATGAAGAAGACCAACACCACACCACCACCCTCAGCTGGGCCTACTCTCGAAGAGGATTATCCCAGTGCCAGTCAGCCAGCAAGGTAACCTCTAGTTAGTATTCTCATTTATTTGGAGTCATGAAATTGCAGCTATGTATGTCCTCAGGATTGTATGTGATGTTGTTGTTGTCGTTGTTGTGGTCTGATGTTAATGACGTTGCTTGTTTTGTGCTGCATGTTATTCGAGTTGTTCACTTGGCTAAATTGCCAACTAACAATTGGCAATTGTTGTTGTCGTTGTAGTTGTTGCAATGTTTATCACTAACTAATAATAAACAAATAAACAAAACACACAGCAACAACTAACAACAACAACTACAAAAACATTGCAACAATTACACGCTAGAATTGCCCCATTAGCACTGTGCATGACATTAGTCTGCCATTGGTTTTCTTTGTTGCGGAATGGAATGGAATTTGTTTGGAGGGGTAGGAACACTTCCTCGCTCGTTCCAAGACATTTATTTGTAGGCAATATCACACGGAAACCATGTTTGTATGATGTGCTGGGAGAGAGCAGCACACGCACGTTTTTTCTCCATACCACATCTGCATAACCACTGCCACTGCAAGTGGGCCCAAGAGGGGCCTACATCTAATTTTTTGAATGCATTTTGTTTTTTTGAGGAATTTTACCTTTAACAGGGCTTTCGCCAAGCTTCGTTACAAATTATGGGCCTAAACATGAAATAACATTGTGAAAATATTAAAAACCAAGCATTTAGCAGCTTAGAAGGAACGAAGTACGGCATAATGCTTAAGAGTTTAATGAATGCGGTCGTCGGTCGCCTTTTCTAAGAAAACATGAAATTAATTTTCGAAACATTTTTGTGATAGATTTATGGCGACTAACTACATACATGCAAGCGGAGATTTATGATGTGATATGAAACAAAAAAAAATGGAGAACTATTATCCATAGCAGGGGAATTTCAACAAATTAAGAAAATCACAACAATAATTAAATTTTTAAATGAGGGATATCGCCGTGACTACGGCCAATCGGACCTGAAGTTTATGTTCCAGTCTAATCATACAAGCAATAAAAAATTATAAAGTATATCGGTGAAATATGTGGTGATCCACGATGGTAATATTAATTCTGGACATCTGCACTAAACGTATGTATAGGTTTAATATTAATTGATCCCAGAAAGCCATGTTTGGACCAAACAGGATTCACGAATCGCTTTTTATGAAAAATATTTTATCAAAACTTCCGGAAAGAGTGGCTCAATAAATCCCTTCTGCTATAATGTATGTTTGGCAAAATATTACGATATGCAATCAATGGCTAAAATGGATATTAGCTTCGTGTGAGGATGTACCAGAAGGTACTTAGACATATTATTTGAATTTTCGCAATGTAGATACTTTGTGGGAGTGGTAAGGGGAGGAGTGGGCCTATAAATACCGTCTAAGTAATTGATCTAGGTTTGATAAACATATTACGATGTCAAGGTTTGGATCAACACGCCATTTAATTCGATTCCATAAACATCATCGTGCTATTTCAGGTAATACATGAACTCAACTTGGTCGATTATGAACAATGCATGCCAATCATCCGGAATCCATTTCCAACAAGCAAAATTACTACCTCTGGGGTTCCTAAAACACAATGGTCGAGAAGCCTTTCCATGCTCTTTTCGGTTCGGTTTATAGTCCGTTTGTTTTTAAATCTTTAAAAATAGTCCTTTAATACTTACTTACTTAGCTGGCTTGTTATAGAGCAGAGCTTAAAAGATATTTCCAAATACGTCGTTTTTCCATCTAATTCGTGGACTTCCACTTCCGCGTGAACCATCAGTAGCTCGCTCAGTGAACCTCGCTTTAATATGCCTTTTAAGCTTGTGCATTCTCATTCATTCGCTCAACATTGCCTACCGTTGTCGCTGCAGCTCAATACAACTGACTATGTCGATGCCCGCAAATGGATTTTTAAGCTGGCGGCTCATTCGACGCAGATCGGTTTTATTTATGGTGGTACCAAGGTCCACAGTTAGCCCGAGTCTACTGGACGTCTTGCTCGTTGATACCATCAGCATCTTCTCTCCATTTACTGTCAGACCCACTTTGGCAGTCTCTTTTTCAGTTTTGTTCAAAGGTGGCTGTTACCGCTCGCAATGTTAGACCCATTGTACAGATGTCATCGACGTAGGCGAGTAACATGTGTTGTTTGGTGTACAGAGTGTCATTTCTCTTCACCTTTGACCTTTTTCAGCGGGTTGTTAAAAAGGTCACACGACAAACTGTCACCTTGTATGAATCCTCGTTCGGTATTAAAAGGCTCTGAGAGGTTCTTTCCGACGTTAACTGATGATCTTGTGCCAGTTAAAGTTATCCTGCAGACATGTGTGTCGATGTATGTTTCGTGGGTCTTTTCCAGGATTAGGCGCAGAGTGGAAATCTTGACAATGGTGAATTTGCCAGGCCTGAAGCCGAATTGATATGATCCCATAATGTCATTGACCATTGGCTTCAGTCGTTCACACAGCACACTGGATAGCACTTTATATGCGATGGGAAGGAGACTTATTCCTCTATAGTTGGCACAATACATAGGATGCGCACAATACATAGGATGCGGAGGTTCCAATCATTATGCATGCTTTCCTCTAGCCAAATTGTACTAATCAGCTGGTTTATACCACTGACCAGCAGTCTTAAATAGTTCGGCTGGTAACCCATCGGCACATGCTGTTTTATTATTCTTCTGGCGATTTATTGATATTTTGACATCATCTTGGCTAGGTGGTATAAGCTCTATACTGTCATCTCTTATTAGTCCACTATTTGATACGGGAGGTTTTTCAAAATGTTCTTCCCAGATCCTCAACACGCTGTCTGTATCTGTTGCCTGATTTCTTTCTTCATATCTACAGGAGGATGTGCCAGCACCAAAGCCTTTGGTTTGGTGTTTTATTGTTGGTAACATTTTCAGACTTCGTTCTGACTCCTGTACATATCGATTTGCTCCCGCTCCCGCTCACGTTTTTCTTGTTTTTTTTTCTTCTTTTTTCTGAAAATATGTTTCTCTCCCTATACCCCGATAATTCTCTCTAGCATTACGTGTTGCTACTGTCTGCAGGGTTGCCCTATACGCTGCTTTTTTCATATCAAAAGCATTACGACACTCCAGATCGTACCACGGGTTTCTTGGTTGTGGTCTTTGGTACCCAAGTGTTGCTTTTGCTGCAGTTGGAAGGGAGTGGGCAATTCTCTGCCATTGCACTTCTATATTATTATCGGGACAAGAAGAGCTTTCGTCAAACAGTTAGGTAAGTTGAGCGGAGTAGGCTTCTGCTATATGTTGTGTTTGCAGCTTTTCAACGCCAAATTTCCGTGTTACATTAGATCGTACCGAGGGGTGCGTACCTTGGCTGCCACAAGGTAATGGTCCGAATCGGTATTCACTGGATGAATGCCTTCCGTCTATCACAACATGATCGATTTGATTTCTCGTTGTTCGATCGAGAGAAATCCAAGTGACCTTGTGTATATCGAGATGCTTAAATCTGGTGTTGCTAACTACCATGTTTTTTGCTGCCGCGATGTCAATCAACCTCATGCCGTTGTCTGATGTTTCTTCATGGAGACTGAATATTCCGATGGTGGGGGCAAAGATATTTTCCCTTCCGATTTTTGCATTAAAATCTCCCAGCAGAATTTTAATGTCACGGCCAAAGCAACGGTCATATGCTGTTTCTAGGCGCTCGTAAAATATGTCTTTGGTCTGTTCATCTTTATCTTCGGTCGGAGCATGGGCGCAAATTAGACTGATGTAAAAGAACTTCGCTTTTATACGGATTATAGCAATTCGCTCATCTACTGGAGTGAATCTGAAGACGAGATCTTTTATTCTCTTGTTAACCATAAATCCGCAGCCATATTCATATCTCGTTTCAAGGCAGCTATAATACAGGGCGTAATCATCTGATTTACTTACGCCAGTCCCTTTCCATCGCATTTCCTATAAGGCAATAATATCGGCTTTGTACTTCTTGAGTAGATCCGCCAAAGCGAACACTACGTCTGCTCTGTACAACTGTACAACACATTCCAAATGCAGATTCCTTTATACGTTTGCGGCGGTCGTCAACATTAGTGGGTTTTGGTTTTCTTTTTCTTTGTTTTTTCATAGTAGGTTGGGTTTTCCGAGAGTGGACAACTAACCCGACGACTCAACCCCATGATGAAAATAAATACCCCAGGTGGCAGAGCGGGGAGGTCAATGTCCACAATAGTGATGAAAGAGGGACCAAGATAAGCCTGAGCTTCGCCATATTAAAGCCAATCAGAACCATTGCTTGGTGTATATCATAACCTACGCCACCCTCTTTTATTATGGGTAAATTTGTCCGGTGCAGTTTTCACGTATAGTTTTGGTCCATTTTATTAACACATAATTTCAACAGATCTTTTAGACACATACATGAATTTTGACACATACATGTAAAATTGTTCGATTTTTGCGATCATATACAACAATAATGTTGTTGATCATATATAAATCCTGCCGGAGCTGTCAAAATTGTGATTTATAGATTAATAACAAAATAATATCCTCCGAAAACTCTAACAGAATTTCAGTTTCAAATGCAGTTTCAAATGCACACCTATGTTAGAAATTGTGTCAGTAGGTCTTTTATCACCTATGAATCCCGATGTACTGATTAATTAAAAAAAATACATTTTATTATCTGGCCAATTATATGAAAATGGTCAACCCATGACAACAGGGGTTCTATTCCACAGCCAACGTTGATCCAATGATACACTTCGTAACATTAAAAAGTGTAAGACATTGGTCCAGACTTCTGTTGTCCCTTCCTCTTAGATGGTTATCAAAATTAGACTTTTATATATTTATCTTATCATTCCATAAGAGGTACCAATAATTGAAAAATGTTAGACATAGTCACATTCTGAGGCTATATAAATATCTATCATTAAAATCTACTATTAATGTATCCGCATGCTACGATCCGCCATCATCTTGTTATTTGATATAGTTGCTAATGCCTCATAAAATATCATCACGCCCAACACAAAAGCTAATTTCTATTTGGAGGAAGTTAAAATCAATAAAGAAAACAAATAATATTAAAACTATAAATCAAACCAAGTGAATAGATTTATATGAAAACATACAAAACATATCGAATTTTACAAATCGTATCGAATTATACAAATGTGACACAAAACAAAATGCCCACAAATCCATAGATATCGTCACGAAATGAAACTTTTCAAAGGCTATTTTATCGCCAAGAAAATAGGCCACAAAACTTATTTCCAACTGTGAGATCGGGTTAAAAAGCTGTAAATTAGATTTAATGCTGATAGTTACGATCTTTTGTTGTTGCCATTGTATTCGATACGATAAATATTAACAATTAAACACAGATTAGAACAAATTTTATGACTTTTGGAAACGATGATAATAATACAACACCCAAGGAGTCATATGGATGGTTGGTGGGAGCCAACTAAACAAACGGAAGAAAATCACTACGCATGAATGCCTGCTTCGATCCCCCTAAGACGCTTAAACTATTTACAGTAAAAATATGATTAAGAAAAACTATGAAAAAAACGCACACAAAAACCAGATGACTACAAATCATTTTGAAAACCATTCATATTTTCATCATAAATCTTGAAATGAATAACCAACCCAAAACAACAAAAAAAAACTGTGATATTTTGCTGTTATTGATGACCAATGCTGGTGGTGAATGACGGTGGTGGTGTCACTGTGGCTGGTGGAAATTGGAAATATTTTTCTATTAAAAAGTACACTTTGAATACAAATCGAAAACACAACAAACTCCCGGGAAACCTGGAGATTGAGACATTAAAACTGTTCATGTCCAAATGATTTTCAATCGTTTGTTGGCTAAATCGTTCGATTGTTTTTTGGTAATAAAGAAAATAAAGAATAAAGAACAACAACAATATGAATGGACAACAGAAATAATGGGTTGGTCTTTTTGATTAAAATACACACATGCTCACACACACTACCTCGCTCACAACAACAAGTAACCCAACAAATCCCACTCCTCCGAATTGACCATTATGGCGGATTAAGGCCATAAAAATACTTGTGAAGATAATTAAAAAAAAACAGAGTATTAGGCCATTCATTGGCTTCATTCAATATCGTCCATAGCATAACCATCATCATTATCACCATTATGGTCATCACAGCATCAATATTTTTGTTTATTTTTTACTCATTTTTTTAATTGTTGTTGTTTTGTTATTGGTTATTATTTATTATGAGTATTATGAATTTGTTTTGTTTTAAAAAATATTTATGAAATATTTTTTTGAAAGAGTTAAAAATTCATCATAAATTGGTATAATGCCACGGGGAGAACAAAGCGAATACAAAAGAGTTTTAATTTTTTATTAAATCGACAGTTAACTTGTCTCATAAATGAGAGTTATGACTTTGGGGAGTGAATGCATTGAGACAATGCCAAAGTAATTTTAAGGAAGTCGTTTCATTTGTTGGGACTAATTTGGAATGCCCATATTTTTTATGGAATTTATACTAGGGGAATTAAAACATCTGTTTATGAACAAAAATACATGTCTCTGATTTGGAAATAAGTAACTAGGAAGGATTTACATTCCTTACAGAAATATATATAGAATGTAAAGAAAAAATGCAATGCCAGAGACAGGGACGTAGCCAGGATTTCATTTCGGGGGAGCCCACTGAGAACCAAAAAATATATTTTTCTCGCGTTATCCTACATCATAGTTAGCTATTGAATAGTTCTATGACTTTTAAGGATTTGTAACAGAAATTCGTTCACAAATTGAGAGTTTTTCCGTTTTCATACTGTTTTCTATAAAATTCATGCTCAGAACCATTGCAAATAAATGTGATGAATGAATAAAAATTGGGTGATTTAATTCTTAAACGTTATAGAATTTGAACGACCAGGATTAAACAATCACATCATAATATCTTTTTACTATGCATACACTTATTTTCAAATTTCACTTTATTAACGTGTTAAAAAACGTCCAATAACTCTGAACATACTGTAAATTGGAGGATGACCGTAATATAAGGGCCGCACTGAAACGAGGACCAATGTTAATAATTTTTGGTAAATAAATTTTGGTCAACTCAAAATATCAAAGCCGATTCGGTTAACAAATGTTTTAACAATACTCAAAATGTTTTAACAATACAAGTGGACCAATATTGACCATTAAAATCCAAAAAAAATACAGCAAAATTGGTTAAAAGACTTGTCTATAATTACCAACACACTGAAACTTTTATTTTATCGTTTTTTGGGGGCTACATAAAAAAGTGGTTCAATATTGATAATTTTTGATACAGACATTTAATACCTAATGAGAACCCAAAATATCAAATAACAGCCAATTCGGTTCAAAACGTATTCAAAATAGAGAAAATTTGGAAGTACCGTTATATGGGGGATATGCCTACACGTCGACTGATATAGCTCTGGCATTTCTGTGCAAATTTTTGGACGGCTAGCTCAGTTTCTGCAGATGCTAGAGTGATAACAAGAGATTAATGGACATGGCTAGATCGTCTTAGAATTTTACACTGATTTTACTCGTCATTCTAGACTCCACACTATGGGCCACGAAGCCAAATGTTTAGATGCTAGAGTGATTACAACAGACAATCGGACAGACAGGCGAACATGGCTCTATCATCATAGATATATATCGATGAGTTACAAACGGAAAAACAAATTAATACTGAATGAGTTACAGAACATAGTGCCAAGCAATACCAGAAGACAGTTTACTGGTTATAGCATCAATCGACGCCTGGATATGTTATCTATTCAGAATTTTGTGACCCTCTACGATCTACGATCTTAAGTTATAAACTTAAGATTTATTGCCGATCATATAAAAATAGTCGTTTGAAATTGTCCTCATAAATTTAATAAACAAATTAAAATTAACTTTTACTAACACAGCATGCTAATTATAAAATTCGATTATATTGTCGCAGCTTCAACCAAATTAACTCTAATTTGGAATATTAAGTTCGCATTGTGTAGCACATATTCTTACCAAGAATAATCCCCCTGTTGTTGGTTTTTTTGGAGACTGCAATTTAGTATTTTTAATTATCATTTGGTGAACAGTTTTCGAAATTATAAACTATCAATATTGACTTAGTTTTCGGGGTAGACCCCACATGAATGGACGCCTCATTTTTTGGTAGTTTGGGGATTTTGAGTACGTTTTTCAACCAAATTGGCTATAATTCAAATTGAATTAAGGTATGACATAATTTTCAGACATATTTAGTTTCTTTAAGGGAACCCCACCCATTCTCGATTTTAATTTTTCAAGATTTTCAATGGGCTGGTACATCAATACCAATGCTTGTTAAGGTTTGTAACTTTGCACATATGTATTTGAAGATGTAAAAGAGAAGAAAAATAATTTACAAAGAAATTTTGTTATTGTTTTGTTGTTGTTTTTTGTAATTAAAGAAAAGTCCTTATTTTTGATGGCGGGCATGATAACTCCTCACTGGAACATCGGAATCCGAAAATTCCAACGGTGTTAGAAAGAGTACATGTCTGGCTCTCGTATTAACTAGGATTATTGACTTCGCTCTAAAAGTAACAAAATGGCGGACCTTTGAAAAAATATTTTTGGAAAAGCGCCAATTTTTGACAAAAAACCAAGTTAAAAAATAAGGAAGATCTTCACCGATTGGATTTATCCTAGTTCATACGATAGCTATACACTCACAGAGAAACGTGTAAAAATTTGAAATCGATTGGGTTATTAGTTTTTGAGTTATCGTGCCCGCCATTCGCAAAAGAGAAAACCGCGTTTAAAGTTTGAGAAGCCCTTTAGCCGTCACTTGATGCTGACACAATAAATCGGCTATATTTTCAAGAGTTCTTGAGATTTTCACTTGAAATTTTGTAGCGACATTCTTAAATTTGTGTAGATTCGAATTAAATCAAAAAAATTTTTGACCCCGAGAATGGGGTGGGTCCCCTTAATATATTTGAACCGCCATTTTTTAGATTTTCAAAGTCTAATTTCTTATTTTTAATTAACGTGTCCAATAAAATTGATTAATTCAACTTAAAAACCAGTAAGGAATGTAGTAAAGTCGTACTGGGCCGACTATATGATACCCTACACCACTTTGGGTATAATCTACATATGTATCCTTACAAATGTATGTCAATGTTCCCTCGAAGGAACATACTCATGTCTTTCTACAACCTATGATGAATTTATGTTAATTCGGGCACATTTATAATCGTCTGCGTACCGTTAGACAAATTTATAGAAAACGATTTGTAGCAAAATTGATACAAGCTATTCGGTACACCGCATTGTTAAAAATTTAATCTCAATCAGACACCCGTTCAAAATACATATGGAAGCTATGGCTGCATCTGTATAAATTTCAACAAATCCTAATAACGTCATTCAAGTCGCAATTTGATACGTTGTTCAAAATTTTGTGTTAATCGAACAATCATTAGGACTTTGGTGCAGCATTTAAACTTGCACGGATCTTCACGAAACTTAGCACAAATCATTTTAGACTCAATTCTGTACGTGGTGCACCATTACATTAAATTGAACAAATATATACATATAGGAGCTATATCTAAGTCCGAACCGATTTTCACGAGACTTAACATAATTCTACTCTTACTTCAGTACCCTATGCCAAATTTCGTGCAAATCGAAAGATAAATAAGGTTTTTAGTGCACCATTTACATTAAATCGGACGAAAATATATATGACAGCTATATCTAAACCTAAACCGATTTTTACGAAACTTAGCACATATTCTAGACTCAATTAAGTATGTTGTGCGAAATTTCGGACTTTGGTGTACCATTGCACCTCAAATCGGACGAAAATATATATGGGAGCTATATCTAAATCTGAACCAATTTTCACGAAACATTGCACACATTTGGCTATGCCAAAATTCGTGCAAATCAAAAGATTTCCAGGGACTTTAGTGGACTATTTACCTAAAATTGGGCGAAACTATATATTGGGCGAAACTATGAAGGGACATTGGTACACCATTTATCTTAAATCGAACAAAAATATGTAATGAAGTTATATCTAAATCTGAACCGATTTTCACGAAACTTAACACACATCATTCTAGACCTTATTCATTACGCCGTGTCAAATTTCGTGCAAATCGAAGGATATTTAGAGACTTTGGTACACCATTTATCTTGAATCGGACGAAAATATATATGGGAGCTATATCTAAATTTGAACCGATTTTTCTCAATTTCAATAGGGTTCGTCCTTGGGCCAAACAAATCAGCTGTGCCAAATTTCATCCAATTCTGATCATAAATGCGACTCGTACTTTGTTTACAATTTAACATGAACAGACGGACATGCATAAATCCTTTTGCCTGTTACAAACATATGCACAAAGACATAATACCCTGTTCCACAGTGTGGTAGAGGGTATACAAATTGCGGATGTGTGTTTTTTGAACAGCTGTTTATATATGAAGGAATTGCGAGATCGAAACAAAATTGAACATGTGTTCATAACAGAGATGGAAGTTTCCAAAACACTTAACTTTTTTTCTGTTTATACCGCGCTTTTTGTGCTAGGCTAAGAAATTTCCGAACTGCCCTTGTATGATATCTACAGTTTTGTGGGGATGGTACCACAAAAAAATGGGTCTACCACTCGATCTTCTGAGTTTATCTTTGTTTCATGAAAATGTTGCAATACATATACGAGTGGTACTCAATTTAGTATGATTTTATAGTTTATGTACACTTTTGGTACGAATTTCCAAAACCTCCTTCTTTTGTAAATTCTACAGATCACGATAGATACCACAATATTTAAGATAGAGCTTTGACATTTTGCTCATAAATTGCTAATTTTCCATATTGTTTTGGGAATGTTTTTTTTCAATCCAACTGCTTGTAATTTGGGATTTCAAGTTTTCATTTTATGGCATATTTTCCTACAAAAATAATCAATAGGGTAGCTCATAAATGACGACATTTTGGGGATTTGGACTAATTTCGCCGTTGATTGAGCGGCTAATCATGTATATATGGCAGTGTTGTTTTTCATATGTCGTACTTATATGGAAGTTATAGTGAAATTGCATCTATGAAGTAAATTAAAACGTATCAAGGTGGATTTTTTAGAGATAATTTTCAATGTAAGACAATATTTCTACATACCAAATTTTAGGCATTTTAAATGTCCAACCAATAGTCTTGGGCAATCTCGTTCAGTTCAGAGATCGAACGAACTAGATCATTTTTTTAAAGTGAACTAGGTCGTTCACCTCGTTCAGTTGCTTATATCGTTCAATTGGATACTCAGTTCAATTGGCATGGCAGCGTATTCCAATAAAATTCTGGCAGTTCAGCCAACCGTAAAGAATGATTACCTTTCACAATCATTCGAAGGACTTTCCTATATATTTTCTCCACTTTGTTAAGGGGTGGTGGTCAATGGCATAACTCCTTAAATATTCGGCAGCACTCTTATTTGCGCTGCAGTTTTTGCTCTGGTCCCCCTTTGCCTATTTCCCGTAGTTTCCAGCTCCACGGTTATCTAGGGGTGTGCTTTGCTTTTAAATGTCGCATCATATTATTTACTGACCCTCCAGCTGTACGTAAAACACTTCTGAAGCATTTGGTATTTTAAGCACCGCATATTACACGAATCTAATTCAAAATAACACGAATTCTAATTCAAAATATTTGAGCAATGTCGTTCAGAGACCAAATGAGTTTAGTATCGTTCGTTGAACGACAATAATAAAAACTGAACTATGTCGTTCACTCGTTCAGTGGACTGACTCGTTCAATTGAACTAGGTCGTTCACGAACGACACAAGACTACCAACCAATGATGGAGCGTATACATAGTTTGATTCGGTCGAACATGTTGCTACGGTTTTAACGCCGCTGCTGCATGTATGACGGAAATGTAAGTATTTTACTCACATTTAAGGGAACCCCCCCCCATTCTCGATTTGAATTTTTTAAGATTTTCAATGGGCTGGTAAATCAATACCAATGCTTGTTAAGGTTTGTAACTTTGCACATATATAATTGAACATTTAAAAGAGAAGAAAAATCATTTACAAAAATTTTTTGTTATTGTTTTGTTGTTGTTTTTGTAATTAAAGAAAAGTCCTTATTTTTGATGGCGGGCATGATAACTCCTCACTGGAACATCGGAATCCGAAAATTCCAACGGTGTTAGAAAGAGTACATGTCTGGCTCTCGTATGAACTAGGATTATTGACTTCGCTCTAAAATTAACAAAATGGTGGACCTTTGAAAAAATATTTTTGGAAAATCGCCGATTTTTGACCAAAAACCAAATTAAAAAATAAGGAAGATCTTCACCGATTGGCTTTATCCTAGTTCATACGATAGCTATACACTCCCAGAGAAACGATGCAAAATTTGGAACCGATTGGATTATTAGTTTTTGAGTTATCGTGCCCGCCATTCGCAAAAAAATGTTTAGAGAAAAACGCGTTTAAAGTTTGAGAAACCCTTTAGCCGTCACTTGATGCTGACACACTAAATCGGATATATCTTCAACAGTTCTTGAGATTTCCACTTGAAATTTTGTAGAGACATTCTTTAATCAGTGTAGATTCGAATTATATCAACAAAAATTTTGACCCCGAGAATGGGGGGGGTCCCCTTAATTAACTTACTATATCTGTTGCGGATATATGTGGATATTACGAAAGGTAAAGTTTGAATGAATTCTTTTAAAAGTAAATTATTTTGTGGGGAAGATATCACAAGTAATGGTACCATGTTTTCCTATTATTAAATACACATTAAATTATATTACAACACACATTTTTCAACTCAAAAATTCTGAACCAATCTGGACTGCCATAATCTGAAAGCTTATGATTCTTATGATTAGTTAAAGTTTTTATTAAATTGGTTTTAATTTTACCCCTTAATAAGATATACAAAGTTTGCTTTAAGATAAAATCCAACAGCAACATCATACTCAAAATTGCACATCTGTAAACAGTTAAATTTTCGAACTGTCTTCATGACTTTTCGCATTGCGTTTAGAATTTGTATTAATTCGACCAACAAAAAATTCTGAACGAGAATTTATAATGGTGTCGATTTTATGGGTAATTAAAATATAATCTGACAATAGGTCTGAAACTTAATTTTGTGGAAAAAAGTCATAGTTATGATTTTTTAATGGACAATATTTTCATGACAATATTTTGACACATGTCAATGTTTAACAATAGTTTTTTTTTAAATATTGATTTGTAACATAAAATTCGAAATATAATAACTAATTTTCCTATCTACTTGAAATGGATTTTTTGGCCATATCATTGTTTATCACTTGTTTGTGTTTCAGGAATGCTACTGCAGGGAAATTTGTAACTCTCCAAGCTCCGATCAATAAGTTTCGTTATTTTTCCAATGTTCAAATGATAAAATAACAATGGAAAAGAAATTAGTTTTCTTTGGAAGTTTTAATAATTTTATTTACCAAATAGCATTCCAAATACCTGATAGTCTGCCAAACATGTCATGGCATTTATGTATCTTTTATCGATTTTGACCGTTTTTAGGTATTCATTGAAATCGAAAAATTACAAATTAAATCTTGTCGACATGTTGTCTTCCAAAGCGAAAACGACACACACACAATGTCTGATGTTTTTCCACAACAACAGCGACAACATATCTCTCAGTGTGGCTTTTAATGGCCAACATGTTTCTCTATTGCCTATTGCGTTACCACTCGTGTGTTAACTGGCAATGTCTATGTTGTGGGGTACCACCAACCAGCATCAGTATCTGAGAGTAATCTGTATGTGCGTGGTATGAAATGACCATTGATGAAAACAGAGGTTTGAGATCTCTCTCCCCCTCCCCACATTTGGATCCAACCATCATCGTCATCATCTACATTGTCGATCTTTACAATATCGAGAAATTTTGAAATAATTTACGATTTCTGTAATCAGATACTATTTTTGGATGGCAATTATTTTCATTTGACACTTGTCTCGAGTAGTTATTTAATGAGTTGTTGTGCGATGTTGTAAAACAACATAACGTTTATTTATATTTTTGTTTATTTGGTCGATCGGATGGATGGTTGGTTGGCTTGTATGTCTTGTGTTGTTTTTAATTGTTAATTTGTTATTTCGTTTTATTGTATTTTGTTTATTTTCAGTTGTCAATTCTTTAAATATTTTATATGTATCTTATTAATTTACAATCGACAAACTGTTGTGTTGTGTGTTGTGTACTACGACACACAGCCCGCCCATTCATTTGATTTCCCATTCATGGCGATTTTTTTTTAATGACAATGATTTGTGTAGAAACAAATTAGCATTTTTATTAAAACACATGTTAACATATTGACGATGTTGCCATTTAAGATAAATTAATTTTATCTTAAATTTTTATTTAACGAGATGCCCGTTAAATTTTGCATCGTTAGGTGAATTGTGAATAGTATGAGAACTTCATTTTGAACCTAATGGATTTCTGAAACGAATAATGAACAGAACTCCTCGACATAACGAACATTAGGAGTACTATTTTATGGGGACTATACCTGATCATTACCGAAGTTTATCACGTATTTCAATTAAATTTATTGCATAAATTGTAAGTGGCGCCCAATATGTAAGGTAATTTCCAACATAAGCCCTTCACATCATTAATGTCGTCTTACTCCGCTACAAAAAATATATTAAATAAAACAAACAAATAATTACTAGTCCACCATCATAATAAAACACCGAATTCATTTTCTTTCCCATGAAATCTTTTCATTTTACAAAAAAAAAAATCGCCCACAATTTGCCATTGGTCGTCTGAACAATTAACCAACCATGCATGCCGCTCAACATGTATTTCATGTAAGCAATAAAAAACAATTATAATTGTTTTTATTCATATTTATTTTACAGATTTTATTAAACCTTTTTCTTCGTCATTGCCATGCAATCGGGAAATTGAAGAAACCAGATTAAGTCAGGAAATGACTGCACGTCATACGTGAAGAATGAATGGCTTACGTACAAATTCATATTCGATTAAAAAACTACAACATGATTTCAGATGATTCTCATTGCGTTTGCATGCGACAGTGAGCCGACACACGTAACGTGGTAGGCAATTTCTTTTTGGTGTGTCACCAGCAATATACTTTTTCCAAGCATGGCTGACAATGGAGTGGAGCGAGCGGACACATGAATTGTGTACTTCGCCAGACATGTCTGGGAAAGGTGTCCAGGCACAGACGAAGATTTTTTTCTTATATCGAATATAAATTTAGAAATGTACTTTGAACATATAAATATAGAAATAATTTTTAGAATATAGGCAAGAGAGGAAGAATCTTAGGAAATTTGAAGAAAAACATCGCACTACTAGGCGTGGATTTTTATACCCTACACAATTGTGTTGTCAGGGTATTATAGCTTTGTGCAACCACAAAAGTTTGTAACGCCGCGAAATATTGGTCCTAGACCACCTTTAAGTATACCGATCGTCATATCTCGACTAGCTGTGTCAATGTAGACATGTGGGTCCGCCCGTCTGTCAATTATAATTTGTAAACACGATACCACAGTTATGGACCACAGTTATGTACCAATCTTGGCGAAATTTTTCATGAAGGATGGGTTCTGGCCAATGAAGACCCCTATTGTCTTTGGTAAAGACCGGTTAATATTTACGGGATGAAATGGAGCAAATACTTAATTTTTGTCGGTTCTGGTCGCTCCAGACGCCGCAATTATGGCTGGAACGAAATTTTACACGGAGAAGGGGATCGAGCCATTGAATAAGTATGCCTGTTTTTATAAAGATCGGTCAATATTTAGCGGGTCAAATAGACCCTGACTTTTGTGTGAAAAATGACAAAATTTGTATTCCATGGCGTATATATTTCCTCCTGAAGGACATAGACCCGAGATGTTGATAGATCGGATGCGGGAGTTACACTTAAATATTTACATGTATTAATATATTATTTAGTAATCTATTAGCACACTGGAGGGCGGAAATATAGCGCTGATCGCTTTGAAATGTTCCATGAGGTTCCAGCTATGGTTAAGGACAACGCCTATAATTTTCGGTGATGATCAAGTAATAATTTTGGGATGAAGTGGACCGAAAACTTAATTTTTTGTGTTTTTTCGAGTCGATATATAGGCCATAATTGAAAACCGAACATCACAACACAACTTACGGTGAAGGGAATCTGGACAAGTAATTAAAAGGTAATGTTCGGAAAATATGTCAGTGTAAGGAAGAGATGCGGTTGACCTCTAATCAGGCCATCACGAAATATTGCCCAGGCTCGGAATAAAAATCCGCAGAAGGTTAGAATATCGTAGTTGTGTAGGGTATCATATGATCGGCCCCATCCGACTATACTGCTCCGCTCATTGGTTTTAAATCAGGGATAGCCAACAATACATATGCAAACTGCTATGATTGTGTTGGACACACTCATAGATCCGTTGGGAGAGTAATTTTCGCTCTCTCGGCACAGATCGTATATGTTAAAGCATTGCAAAGCATACGACATGTTCGATGTCGAGAGTAATGTTGAGTTCGAACACAGAACTGTGATTGTATTGGTACTCTCCCAAAGCCCCACGGGCGCCTGTTTGGTGAACGTTGTTTTAAATTATTTCTTTGAGGGACTACTATTAGGCGTGGATTTGTATACCCTTCACCACACTGTGGCACAGGGTATTATGTATTTCTCCTTTTGAGAATATGCATAGAATCCCTTTCTGAGTCGATTTATGCATGTCCGTCCGTCCGTCTGTCCGTCTGTAGATGTTAAATTGTAAACAAAGTACAGGTCGCATTTATGATCCGATTTGGATGAAACTTGGCACAGCTCACTTATTTGGCCCAAGGACGAACCCTATTGAAATTGAAAAAAATCGGTTCATATTTAGATATAGCTCCCGTATATAGTTTCGTCTGATTTAAGGTAAATGTGGCACCAAAGTCCCTATATATCTTTCGATTTGCATTAAAATATGGCGTAGAGTTCTGAATTAAATCCAGAATGATGTGTGCTAAGTTTCGTGAAAATCGGTTCAGATATCTATATAGCTCCCATATATATGTTCGTCCGATTTTATGTAAATGATTCACCAAAGTCCCTATATATCCTTCGATTTCCACAAAATTTGGCATAGTGCACTGAATAAAATCTAGAATGATGTTTGTAAAGTTTCCTTAAAATCGGTCCAGATTTAGATATAGCTCCCATATATATTTTCGTCCGATTTTATGTAAATGGTGCACGGAAGTCCCTATATATTCTTTGATTTGCACGAAATTTGGCAAAGCGTACTGAATTAATTCTAGAATGATGTGTGTTAGATCTCGTAAAAATCGGTTCAGATTTAGATATAGCTCTCATATAGATTTTTGTCTAATTTTATGTAAATGGTGCACGGAAGTCCCTATATATCCTTCGATGTGCACAAAATTTGGCACAGCGTACTGAATTAAGTCTAGAATGATGTGTGCTGAGTTTCGTGAAAAACGGTTCAGATGCGGATATAACTCCCATATATAATTTCGTCCGATTTTATTTTTATATAAATGTTGCACCAAAGTCCATATATATCCTTTGATTTGATTAGGGGTTACGATTAGGCGTGGATTTTTTAAATTATTTTTTAAGACACTACTATTAAGCGTGGCCTTTTTAAAATATATTTAAAGGCAATTCTTTTAGGTGTGGGTATTTTTAGGGGTTAATTTTCGAACCTATCATTTCTGTGTTTAATACCAATAATTTATATTGGGTATACAAAATCTGAAACAATTGCAAAATATATGATTTGTATTTTCCCATGGGTAATGAGGAAACATGCAGACTCAATAGAGAATACCCAATATTTTCAATTTGTTACCTCAATCATGAATGGTTATTTAACAATTACAATTGACATTATTTTCTTAACGATCTAATAAAAGTATCATTATAAAAATAACAACCGTTGAAAATCAAAGGAAACAGAAATTCTGCAAAATCCTAAAGAATTGATGTCCCTTCTATCGAAACTCCTCAAAATCAAACCGATATCTTAAGTGGGAAAATCTGTACGAAATCCCATACACACGAACCTGTCCATAAGTCAATTCCCACAAATCCTTTTCGCACCTTTTTGAGATTTCATCAAACAACCGACCGATTAAGGACCACATGTATGCGTGCCGCAATGCAGGTACGTAGATATGTATGTTTGAATGGGTGTTTTGCGCATGTGCGCACATGAGTGGATAGGTGGACGGATATATTGTTGATTTGATGCTTGTGCTTCCTGCTGGGCCATTGTCACAGCAACTCCTAATGTTGTTGTAGTGGTTGGCTGGTGCATTTTCCAAGTCAAGTACCACTTCAGTTGGTCAGTTGTGGAAAAATTCCCTACCATGCCAATTGATCCATTCATCCACTCAAGCATGAATGAACTAAGAAATTAATGAATGGCCTGAATAGCAAAGAAAACAAAATAGAATGAATGGATGGAAGGAAGCCAGGCAAAGAACAAAACTAGGAGAATAACAATAAAACCATAGAGACGATGATGGTGATGATCAGGGCAATGGTGTTGTTCATTTCGTTTGGCTGATTAAAACCGTTGTGCTGTTCTCATCTATGAGCTCTTAAGTAGATGGGAGTGTCAGACCAACCAACAATGACTACCCAGGATTACCGTGCGAATTTTCTTGCTCATTTTCGTTACAACATTTTAATTTCATTGAAGTGTAAGTGAGCTGTCACTTTTCTTCTGTTGTGACAAAATTTTTAGTTGTTTATTGAGTTGTCAATAGATTTTCACGCTCACACATATATGGATTTAATGAAGTTCCCAGTCACACAGGTTGTAATGAAAGCATTTGTGTGTGACTTTATTGGATTTTAAAATACTCACATTTTTCTACGTTTTTTATTTTATTCGGTAGTATTGACCGAATAATAGGAGTACCGCTCTATGCGGGCTAGTCCAAAACATGGATCAATATTGATATATTTTCTACCATATGATAATAAAAAATGTCAAATTGGATCCAATTCAGCTATAAAACGTACAGAATTTGGGAGTTACAGATCAACCAAAAATGTTGATCAATATTGTCAATTGCATATTACAACTGATTAGGCCGAAAAACATGCCCAAAGGCTTCAAAATACTAAATTTTTGGGGTACCGTTATATGGAGCTAGACCGATAGACCCCATCCTAGAAGTAGTAGCAAAGTAATGCCAAACATTTCTTAGCAGACCGACATAGTTAAAACATTTCGAGATGTTGCAAGCGGAAGGACAAAATTTATATACAATGTTTAAGGTAGGTCCATATTTAGACATAGCTACCAAATAAAAGTCCGACCCCATTGTAGGTATTTTCCAACTGAATTGGTTATAAATTTAGATAAGATTGGAGGTCGAACATTTTCAGCCTTTAAATTTTCCTCGTTTTGACATAGTCCTCGTATAAAGGCCTTGATGGTCATTACCATTGCATTTTCCACTGAGGGTCCTGTAATTCGGCATTTCTTGTTCCTGAAGGGTGAAATATATCTATGCAAAATAATTTCCAATATATGCACATAGCTACCATATAAAGGTATGCTGCATGGTTTTCAACCGGAATGGTTATAATTTGAAATTTCAGGCTACTGAATACCGAACTCTTTAGGATTTTAGACGCATTTTCCAACCGTGGAGCTGTAATTTGGCATTCTGGGTTCTTCGAAAGTAATAAACATATTTGCGGTACCATTCCTTTTCCGGATTCTTGGAAGATGATAAAGTTCATTGCGGCTTCATTTCTTTTCAATGTAGGTCAATTTGTTACATAGTTCTCACATAATTTTCCGTATTTTAAAAGTAATTACGTGTTCTTATGTTTCTGTTTTCTACAACTGGCTGATGCCGTGTAATTTTCCAATGGTTTCATGTTGCGTCATAGCCCCAACCAAAGGTCATATACGTGAAGAATATATTATTCGCATTGCCGCACACTGAATAGAAAACATCCTCCCCAAACATTTACAATATAGGACAATGTTTAAAAAAACTTAAACTAGTTCCTAGTGCTGTTCTAGTTAATTTTGATTTTGAGATCCAACTTTTCTTGGTCATATAGGACATAATCCCAACAAATGAGAACTGTTCGTATAAATTAAAAATAAAAACCAGTAAGGAAAGTAGTAAAGTTGGACGGGGGCGACTATATGATACCCTTTCCAAATTTCATGGAAATCGATGGATATATAGGGACTTTGGTGCACCATTTACATAAAATCGGGCGAAACTATATATGGGAGCTATATCTATATCTGAACCGATTTTCAAGAAATTTTACACACATCATTCTAGACTCAATCCAGTATGCCATGCCAAATTTCGTGCAAATCGGAAGATATATGGGACTTTTGCTTATCATTTATCTCAATTCGATCGAAACTATATATGGGATCTATATCTAAATCTGAACCGATTTTCACGAAACTTAGCACACGTCATTGTAGACTTAATTCAGTATGCTGTGCCAAAATTCGTACAAATCGAATGATTTTCAGGGACTTTGGTGCATCATTTACATAAAATCGGGCGAAACTATATATGGGAGCTATATCTATATCTGAACCGATTTTCAAGAAATTATACACACATCATTCTAGACTCAATCCAGTACGCCATGCCAAATTTCGTGCAAATCGGAAGATATATGGGACTTTTGCTTATCATTTATCTCAATTCGATCGAAACTATATATGGGATCTATATCTAAATCTGAACCGATTTTCACGAAACTTAGCACACGTCATTGTAGACTTAATTCAGTATGCTGTGCCAAAATTCGTGCAAATCGAATGATTTTCAGAGACTTTGGTGCACCATTTACATAAAATCGGGCGAAACTATATATATGAACCGATTTTCTCCAATTTCAATAGGGTTCGTCCTTGGGCCAAATAAGTGAGCTGTGCCAAATTTCATCCAAATCGGATCATAAATGCGACCTGTACTTTGTTAACAAAAATACATAGACGGACAGACAGACAGACGGGCATGCGTAAATCGACTCAGAAAGTGATTCTATGCATATTCTCGATTCCTTTTGCCTGTTACAAACATATGCACAAAGACATAATACCCTGTACCACAGTGTGGTGAAGGGTATAAATACATATATCCGAATAGTATTTAATAAATATAAAAAATACTATTTATTATCATAAAATCTCATTTCAGGACACGATACATTTTTAGAGATTAATGACAAATCCCCACTCATCCAAAACAGCATTTTCTGTCAAGTGGCAGGTATTGAAGAGTTAAGTGGCTTAGAGGAATTAACCTGACTTCCATTCATACAAACATAAGTACCTGTTCAAGTGTTTGTTTGAAGTGTTTGTGTGAACGTTTTGATTATTTTTTGAAAATCGGATTTAGCAGATTTCCATTCCCCTTTTGTTGCAGCTCAACAACAGCAAACACCAACTGTGCCATTGTTGCACATTCATACATACGTATATGTGTGCAGCTATGTTGTTGCTCTTAATGAGAACCCACTTGCACCTGCATATATTGTTTTAAACACCAAATGATGACTGGCGGTTTTTTTCTTTTAGCAAAACAAAAACCCGGCATCATGTCAACCATCATAATTCGTAATTGTTTTGTCGTTGCTGATAATTTAAAATTAGCATTAAATTCATTGTAAAGATTGCCAAATGTAACCAGCAATCGTTTATCGAATGGAAATTTGCTGATCACGTTTTTTTCTGCATCATTCTTAATTTTGTGAGTGTTGTTTCAAAGGGTTTTTTGGTATCCAGTAGAGTTATTTATTTCTGTAGAGTGTGCTGGCTGCCAAAACTATTTGAATTATATTTTTTAGCAAAGTCATTTGAAATATTATTTTAGTTTTTTCTTTTTTGAGCCATTTTCTGCTAATTCCTGTTAATTGGAAATTTTACACCAATTATTAGTTTTAAAATGCTGTGAAAAATATTTAGATGGTTGTTCATTATTTGTAATTGAAAAAAATATATATGCAAAGTCATATGGAATATAAACATATTGTCGGGTCATGCACTTTTATACATTGACGAGTACACTAAATACATTGATCTATACGAATTTCCTAATGGAGCTATGCTAATGTTTTTAGTACAAATTGCTGTGATTTAGAGATAAAAGACTTTTAAAATGTTCAGAGGGTCAAACTACCGTGTACCGAATTTCATTTCAATCGACGGTAACTAAAAGCAGACCGTAATTTGTATGAGGCTATAGTAAAACAACGATCGATTTTGTGCATATTTTCAGTTGCCCCATATTTGCGCCTCTAATAATACAAATCAATGTTAGAATATATATAACCCTATGCACATTTTAGAATTTATGACTACATGCATCAGGACATTTGAAATTAAATCTAAATGTAAAATATATTCGTTGATATGCGAACGTCTTTTTATAGCGTACAGGGTCATAATTTGTGTACCCTACACAACTATGTTGTCAGGGTATTATAGCTTTGTGCAGCCCCAAGAGTTTGTAACACAACGAAATATTGGTCCTAGATCCACCTATCGTCATATCCCGTCTAGTTGAGTCCATCTAGGCATGTGTATCCGTCCGTCTGACCATTATAATTTGTAAACACGATACAGACAGTTATGGACCAATCTTCACGAAATTTGGCATGTAGTATGGGTTCTGCCCAATACATACCCCTATTGTTTTTGATAAAGATCGGTTAATATTTAGGGGATGAAATGCACCAAGTATTTAATTTTTGTCTATTTTTCTGATGCTCCAGATGGGTCAGTATTTAGCTGGACAAATGGACCCTGACTTTTGTGTGAATGTGACAATTTTTGTATTCTATAGGTTATACATGTAACCCTGAAGGACATAGACCTGAGAAGTTGATAACATATCCAAGAAGAGTGGTTGACCTTTAAATTGATACCAATTATATTTTTGTATGTACTTGGATGTGGGATACACACTTAAATATTTACAGGTCATTATGTATTCATATATTATTTAGTAAACCATTACCACACTATAGCGCTGATCGCTTTGAAGTTTTCCATGAGGATCCATGTATGGTCAAGGACGACGCCTATAATTTTCGGTGATGATCAGATAATAATATTGGGATGAAATGGACCGAAAACTTAATTTTTATGTTTTTCGAGTCGATATATAGGCTACAATTGAAAGCCGAACATCACAACACAACCCACGGTGAAGTGAATCTGGACAAGTAATTATAAGCGCTGTACTGAATATTAGTAAAATTTGTTGACCTCTAGTCGGTCAATAGGGCGCAATTATCGCGACATATTCCCCAAACTCAGAATGTAGTCCCACAGAAAGTTAGAGTTTTATGGTCGGCCCCATCCGATTATACTGCTCCGCTCACTGGTTTGGATATGTATGAGTATCCGGATTATGTTTTGCGGGGTAAATATGTACGCTATAATGTTTAAATTTCGTAATATTTCACACAAAAATCTTGTCCATGACTCACTTTATATTGTCCAATCATCATGAAAGTAGCCATATTTATTCGTTGCCTAAGTCCCCTTCCAAAAGTATGGAATTCTATAAATATTTTTATCGATTTAGCTATATCGGTCCTCAATTATGCATAGCACCTAATATAATGATAACTGCAAATGTTCGGTAATTCATCCACGATGTAATGAATATGGGGCCCGCTTTATGTATAGCCTCCAATGACGCAATAACAATTTTCATATTGGACCAGCATTTTTGTATACCTATGGTAAAGGGTATCCAAAGTTTGGATCCAATCGGACATTAAATTCGATTGATACTGTATTAACAATTTTAAAAAATTTTGACACTGAAGCGGGATAGAAGAAGAAGAAGTTGACCGACCGTTAGCGTTGTTCACTATTTCACTATTTTGTGGGGGAGATACACGAAGGCGTGAAAAGTTTCCATGAAAATGGATATCGCTTTCGCTTAATATGAGATGTAAAATTCTTCAAACTTTTCTGTATTTGTGGGCAGGTACCAGACGTAGTGGACCGACGGGTCTCATCTGCAGACAAAATCTGTGTAAGGTAAACATATTTTGATGATTAACCTTTATGGGGGAGGTACTAGAATGTGTGGAAAGTTAAGTCGCATCTTTCAATATTATACAGTCATTCTGTTAATTATATAAATAACCAGTAAGGAAAGTAGAAAAGTCGAACGGGACCGACTATATGACATTTACATCAAATCGGACGAAAATATATATGGGAGCTATATCTAAATCTGAACCGATTTTCACGAAATTTAACACACATTGTTTTAGACTTAATTCAGTACGCTATGCCAAATTTCGTGGAAATCGAAGGATATATAGGGACTATGGTGCACCATTTACATAAAATCGGACGAATATATATATGGGAGCTATATCTAAATCTGAACCGATTTTTGAATGAGCTGTGCCAAATTTCATCCAATTCGAATCAAAAATGCGACCTGTTCTTTATTAACAATTTTACATGGACAGGCAGACGGACGGACGGACATGCATAAATGGACTTAAAAAGTAATTCTATGCATACCACAGTGTGTTAAAGGGTATACATATATTACAAAATAAATTCTCAGCAAAATTTTGAACGTATTGTGGGGGAGGTAACAGAAAGAATGGACCGATATCTTCTAACTTGATATAAGCTTGGAATAAATACTACGATGTACAAATGTTGAATGAAATCGGTTACTCGATTCGAAAGATATCGTAAGCACCAGCCGGCCAAATAGGCAGGCGAACGAACATTTGTAAATCGATTCCAATTCGGTACTCGAAGTTGTCAGTTAATATTCAACAATGAATTCCCTTGTAATAACTTTACCTTAGGATAGTGTCGAGATATAAAACGGACCGTATTTAGGCTTAGCCTTTATGTAATTTTTGTAATAGTGTTAAGATAAGAAAAGAAATGAGGTTCGAAAATGTTCTATATCGGTCAGCACTTAGGCATCGCACCCCATATAATTATATTTCCCTGTTTTCAGTATATCCCACCTGATGTAATAAATACTAGACCCCATATAAAAATATCAATCCTCCTGAGGTGGGGAACTTCATTACAATACAGTATAATATGAATTGTGTGAAAAGTTACCATTAAATGTGGCTTCAATTTAATATTAATGGTCTTCAGTAATATTCAAGATATCGTTGGAAAACATTGTTTGAATAGGGTCACGTCTGTGTAATAGTATTTTGGATTGACCTCAAATCTCATATGATCCAATATTTATTTTATTTATTGTAAGTTATAATGTCACCTCTAAGAACATTTCCTTTATATAACCAAATTAGTGTAGAACTTTATATAGACCATATTCTACTTATTTCGGCTACCACTTCATTTAATTATAATGGGGTTAAATTTTGCAAGTTCGCTTATAATTATTGGCATTTTCTAATTATCAGATCTTCAACTTTATAATTAATTTTAATCTGTTGTGAAATCTGTAAAAACAGAAACGTCGAAGAAGCTTGTTATGCAAATGAAGTATAAAAATTGAATATGATGCTATGCTGTGAGACTGACTTAGCCAATCCAATTTTGATCAAATATAGAAAGTAATTATTACCATCGTTGAGAAGAAAAATAAGAAAATCCAAAAAACAGAGATGTATCATCATCAGCTGCAGCTGATCTCAAGAATCGCACTGATCTAAAACTTGTTGATGCCCCAAAGATCTGTGAACTCATTAAAAATGCAACAAACGCAGTTGTGCATTCATGCATCATGCAACATTTTTTGCAACAAACAAACAAACAAACAACGACAACAACTCTTCAAATACCAACAAACCACAAGGAGAGTTACAGACAAAACATAATGACAGCAGTTACAACAACATCAGTAACAGCAGCAGCACCAACAACAACATCAATTGCAACAACATTACTGTTGCTTTAAGACATTATTAAAAGTGTAAATTTATCCAATTACTGACAAATCAAATGTCTAATTGCATTTTTTTCGTTTCGTTGTTGTTGCTGCTGTGTCGTCGTCGTAGTGTCCGTTCCATTGGGTTTCCTCTGGCCCCAAAACAGCAATATGCTGTGTTGTTGCAAACAACAACAACAGCAGCAACAACAACTACAACATGTTTGCCAATGTTTAGTGGCATATAAAATTAATTCATTTGCCGTTTCACTTCAACTCAGAGTTCACTGAAGTCACCATTCAGTCAGTCACTCTGTCAGCCAGCCGGCAGTCAGCAAGCACCACTTGTTTGTTTTGTATTTTAAAGAGCTTTTCTTTTGCAGCAATTTTTCCTTTTTCACTTCTACTTCTTCGTTGGCTAGTTTTGCATTTATTGATTTATTTTTCCTTGTGACTTTTGTGAACTAAGAAAACTCGTCGTAAATTTATTCTCTTCGAGTGGAATGGAATGGCTCGATGGCCATCGCCATCATCATCATTATTATCGCAAAGCCATCAACATTATTTATACTGTTATTGCCACTGTTGAGGTAGTGGTCGTTGTTGCTGTTGTTGTTCGATTTCTGGTATTTGTTTTAAATTACTACCTAATTATGCATTTATTTAATGCGTTAATTAAAGAATGAATTGTTTAGAAATCAATAAAATGAAAAACACGAAGTGGAACTGGAACTTCCCATGTCAAAGGAACTTCTACAGTTCCAACCAAGTGGTACTCTGTATGCGGACAATAGGCGTGTGTTTATCGAAGTTTATCGAACTCGTAGATATAAAAATAAACAATTTATTAGGTTAGGTTGAATTGGTTATATATTGCTTCTCAATTATTGATTGTTGTCTAGTGGTATAGTTTAGGATGAATGAACATTATATAACTATGAAATAAAGATGTGCTCACCAGGGATGGTCCGTGTGACGAATTTTTAGGTTTTCGACTGTCAAAAAGGTGTAAACGTCGAAAACGTCATATACCTGTATAAAATGTAATAAATGTAGTAAACGTTATTTATTTGAATATCATTACCATATATAGGTATTTTGTAGAATATATATCATTATACCCTACACAACTATGTTGTCAGGGTATTATAGCTTTGTGCAGCCCCAAAAGTTTGTAACGCCGCGAAATATTGGTCCTAGACCCACCTTTAAGTATACCGATCGTCATATCTCGACTAGCTGAGTCGATCTAGACATGTGTGTCCGTCCGTCCGTCTGTCCATTATAATTTGTAAACACGATACAGGCCACAGTTATGGACCAATCTTCACGAAATTTTGCATGTAGGATGGGTTCTGGCCAATGAAGACCCCTATTGTTTTTGGAAAAGATCTGTTAATATTTAAGGGATGAAATGGACCAAAAACTTTATTTTTGTCGGTTTTTCCGGTCGCTCCAGAGGCCGCAATTATGACCCAAACACCGCGATTTTTTGCATGGAAAAGGGGATCGGGCCAAAGATTAGGCATGCCTGTTTTGATAGAGATAGTCAATATTTAGCGGGTCATATGGTCCCTAACTTTTGTGTGAAAAATGACAAAATTTGTATTCTATAGCGTATATATTTACGACTGAAGGACATAGACCCGAGAAGTTTATATTATATCCAAGAGGAGTGGTTGACCTTTAAATTAATACCAATTATATTGTTGTATGTTCTCGGATGTGGGAGTTACGCCTAAATATTTACAGGTATCTCCGTATTCGTATATTATTTAATAATCCATTATCACTCTAGAGAGCAGAACTATAGCGCTGATCGCTTTGAAATGTTCCATGAGGTTCCAGTTATGGTCAAGGACAACGCCTATAATTTTCGGTAATGATCAGATAATAATTTTGGAATGAAGTGGACCGAAAACTTAATTTTTTGTGTTATTTTCGAGTCGATCTATAGACCACAAATGAAAGCCGAACATCACAATACAACTCACAGTGAAGGGAATCTGGACAATAGCTGTACTGAATACTCGTAATATTCGGAAAATATGTCATCGGGCAAGAGGGTGCAAATATCACGAAATTGCCCAGGCTCAGAATAAACATCCGCAGAAAATTTGAGTTCCGTGGTAGTTGTGTAGGGTATCGTATGGTCGGCCCCGTCCGACTATACTGCTCCGCTAACTGGTTTTTATATGTATCTGACTATTCCTTACTGGAACAATTCCAAACTTTTTGGAGATGAAAATTTTGAAATTTGATATGGATTTGAGTAAAGCATACGTAATTTGATAATTTATTAAAGGAAACAGCTATTTTGTCAAAAAGCTAATGGTTTTGAGTAGGTTTGCGACGTTTCTGACGTATGTATTATGCATCGGATATGTAGGTCATTTACGTCACTGTTTCTGACGGACCATCTCTGGTGCTCACTCTAGGATTTGGTTGTATTGAACCTGGGAATATTGACCAATCACCATCTAAACAGCCATTCTAAGTATTAGGTAAGATCCCCTTCACCGTGTAAACTATGTCATGCTCTACATATAACAATGGTCTCTACAGCGACTACAAAATCTGACAAAAAAAGTTTTCGGTCCATTGCACTACCTAATATTATAGGCGTCGTCCGTGACCACAACCAGAACTTCATGTAAAATTTCAAGGAGCCCTCACTAGGTAAATCTATACTAATAAAAGAGTAAATTGATTGACTGACTGACTTAACGATTCATCTACGCCCAGACGAAACGGCTGAAGCTAGAATCTTGAAATCTTGTCACATATGTGACAGATAAGGCTGCGTTTTTGGAAATTCGTACTAGAACGGTACGAAAAGTACTAAATGTGATACCATTTGTATTGGCGAACCGGTGGAGCTAGAACTCTGAAATTCGGATTAGTGGTCGTTGATGAGTGTAGGATAGATGTACCAAAGGGTTTTTGGAAGGGTGCTCACGTGTACGAAAAGTCCTATATGGTACTATATTTGGGGCAAATTTATTTTAGAGGTACAAATCGAGCTTGAATCCTGAAATTTGAAATTAACATTACCGTCGGAGTGTAGGAATGGGATATGTACGTAGTATTGGAAATTTGTGTACGATGATGTGTACGAAAAGTACTAAATCGTACTATAATTGGTACAATTTGGATTTGGATGAACCGATAGAGCGGAAACAATGATATTTGGAGTGAGGATTGCTGTAGGGGTGTATGATTGGGGTCAGGATTCAGTTTAAGCAATTTATATTCATGGGTACTAAATTTGGTACAATTTGAAATTTAGGCGAACCAATAGAGCTAGAATCATGAAATTTGGAGTCATGATCACTGTTGAGGTGTAAGATAGAGATATGTAAAACTTTTAGAAATCTGTGCTAATGTGTACAAAATTTGGTACAATTTGAATTGGGAGGAAACCGATAGAGTTGGAATCCTGAAACTTGGATTTAGGATCACTGTGGGGGTGTAGGATTGGGGTATGTAGGAAATCGGTACTATTTTGTACTAAATTTGGTACAATTTGAATTGTGGGTGAACCGATAGAATTGTAATCCTGTAGGATTGGGGTAAGTAGGAGGTTTTGGAAATTGATACTACTGTATACTAAATTTGGTACAATTTGAATTTTTGATAAACCGATAGAATTGGAATCCTGGAACTTGGATTTAGGATCACTGTGGAGGTGTAGGTTTGGGTTAGGTAGGAAGCTTTGGAAATTCGTACTACTGTGTACTAAATTTGGTACAAATTGAATTGTAGATGAACCGATAGATTTGGAATTCTAAAACTTGGATTTAGTATAACTGTGGGGATGTGGGTTTGGGTTAAGTATTGGAAATTCGAACTATTGTGTACTAAATTTGGTACAATTTTAATTGTGGGTGAACCATAGACTTGCAATCCTGAAACTTGAATGTGAAATCATTGTGGGGGTGTAGGATCGGGGTATGCAGGAAGTTTTGTTAGAAGGTAAAGGTGGGTACTCTTGGAAATAAGTGAGCTAAATTTGGTACAATTTGAATTTTGGTGAACCTGTAGAGCTCGAATCATGAAATTTGGTACTAAATGGTACTCAAATTTAATTTATGGTCGTTATTAATGTGTGGATAGCTTAGTTTTTCTGACATATGCAGTTTTCTGTGAAAATAAAATAATGTGTTAATACATGTTTAAATATGTCCCACATTCCCTAACGCATTAGTGGGTATATGCTAGTATTAAATATTTACGTATAACTCCCCCATCCGAATTCATACGTTATAATTGGTATCATATTAAAGGACAACCACTCCTCTTGAATATACTATCAATTTCTGGGGTCTATGTCCTTGTGTTGTAAATATATACAGTCAGAATAAAAATTTTGTGGTCAGACCCCCTCTGTGTAAAATTTTATGATGCTCGATTCATAATTGTGGCCTGCAGAGCGACCAGACAAAAATAAGTTTATGCCTCATTTCATCCCCAAAACATTAACGGATCTTTACCAAGAACAATAGGGGTATTCTTTGGCCCGAACCCATCCTACATGCAAAATTTCGTGACGATTGGTCACTAACTGTGGTCTACATTGTGTTTATAAATAATGGACAGACGGACGGACACACATGCCTCGATCGATCTAGCTTGTCGAGGTACGACGATCGGGATACTAAAAGGTTGAAAGCTATAATACCTCAACAATATAGTTGTGTAGGGTATAACAAGTAAAAAAGGGTCAGTCGGTCTTGCCGATAGATATATACCCTGAGCCTATGGTTTGCGGAGGTTTTCGTAATTACACGCAGGTCCCACCTTCGAACTTGATTTAGGCTTGGTAGTAGTAATAGGTTGAACATATTTTGGTTCAAATCGTATAGTCCGTTCGCATGATATTACAAACAACATTTTCAGTAAAATATTGACCAGGTACCAGAAGGATTGGACCGATATTCCCCATCTTCGAACTTGATTTAAATTTAAAAGGGATATTAAGATGTAAAAAGTTTGGATGAAATCGCTTCTACCTTAAATATAAATCTCCCCCTGATCTAATTCTAATTTTCTATCATTTCAGGTTTTTACGTACAAAATAATGGCTACAAATATGGACGAAAACTTCGATGAATCTACATTCCTATATTACATGTAAGTGCTTTTTAACAAATCATAATGTCTATTTAAGTTACGAATTTCGTAACATAAATTCCACATCAAAATCGACAGAAATATATTCACTTCACAGTTGAACCCCGCTCTCCTCCACAATTTGCTTAGAAATGGTGTACGCAATCACTACACCATACACTACTGCGCAAGTGTATAAATAAAATGAGACTTTTTTCGTTCGTTTGTGTATGTGTTTCCATTTTACATTTACAAAAATCCAAATAAATAGCAAAGGGAATTGCATTTTATGGCCATTACCATGATGGGACTATCATCAATTTAAAATCAATATGTCACCAAATAAATTGGAAAGAAATCATCACATACGACTGCACAGCGAAGACACTATCGGGCAACATAAACATGGTTGCAGCACCAAATAAATAAAAAGAAGGAGCAGACTGTTCGGAGCTGAATCGGAGCCGAGCTGAGTTGGACTGCCATACAGATCACAGATGATAAATCTTTTGTACAGAGAAGTAGCAGCAGTTGGAATGACTACTTAAACCCCAAACCGCTTACAATTCGTCGCAAAGATACGATTGGTGGATTTTTTTGTGGCATCCATGTTTACATAGGGTAGCTCGGGACCATAGTGGACCATTGGTCCTTCACAAATGTGCAGAGGGGACAGTTAGGCAGGCAACCAAAGGCAAATAACTGATGACAATATTGCTGATGAAAGGCAGAATTGTATGATACCACACACACACACACGCAGAGAGACTCACATACTTCACATGGACCCAAACAACTTATTATGCGTTTTTGGCATTGTTTTGAGACCTGGATTTGTCAATGATTCTTAAAGTGATAAAAATTGCTCGTAAATCCTTAACAAGTACACTCACTTGCATGGCGGTATGTAATGCGACATTAAAACACACTTTGGCCAACGGCCAGTCATCCCCATCCCGAGCATCCTTTGCTGCACCAATGATGTTTAAAAACGAAAAATAAATAAATATCGAAATCTGGAAAAAGTCAAATAAGCGAACCCAACAACCAACTGGCCAACCAACCAATTGAACAATAACAATGACGACTGTTGTTGTTGTTTTATCACCCAAAAGTTTTGCTATGCAACTGCAACAACAACAGAAACAATTATTGAAATTGCCTGAATTTTGCCAATTTTTATTTTCGTCTCAGCAAACAATCGATAGCGGTAGCACTGCTACTGCTAACAACCACATCAAATGCAAACAACAACAATAACAACAAAATCGAAGTATGAATAGCAACAGATCAGCAGCAATGGGCCTATAAAATAGCAATTGCAATTTATGCTATATTTGATGGCTGTGTAAACATTGGCCAAATCGGAATTTAAGTTACATACACACACCGATCACTAGCCTCCGGGAAGAAGTGGAATTTCTACTGTAAATTGGGGTGATGTCAGTTTTAAAAATATTTATTCACGCCAACAAGGTGTGAATTTTTTAAAAATATTTTTTCCTAGGACCAACAAGACGTAGGGGATGATAGATAGCAAGTAACGGCTATAATTGGCTTTAACTTGGCGAAATCCAGGCTTATCTTGGTCCCTCTTGCATCTCAATTGTGGACACTGACCTCCCCGCTGTTCCTCCTGGAGAGCTATTTTCATCACCCGATGAAAATGTGAGCTAATATGTGCCGCAAGTTCACCCATAAGAACTATAAAAAAGTGGGTTGAGGCGTCGGGTTAGTTGCCCACTCTCGGAACCCAACCTACTATGAAAAAGCAAAGAAAAAGAACACCAAACCCCCTAATGTTGACGTACTCAAGATGTACAAAGATATTATTGCCTTACAGGAAATGCGATGGAAAGGGACAGGCGTAAGTAAATCAGACGATTACGCACTGTATTATTACTGCCATGAAACGAGACATGAATTTGGCTGCAGATTTATGGTTAACAGGAGAATAAAAGACCTCGTCCCCAAATTGCTATAATCCGTATAAAAGCGAAGTTCTTCTACATCAGTCTCATTTGAGCCCATGCTCCGACCGAAGATAAAGATGAACAGACCAAAGACATATTTTACGAGCGCCTAGAAACAGCATATGACCGTTGCCCTGACCATAACATTAAAATTCTGCTAGGAGATTTTAATGCAAAAATCGGAAGGGAAAATTTCGTTGGCCCCACCGTCGGAAAATTCAGCCTTCATGAAGAAACATCCGACAACGGCATGCGGTTCATTGACTTCGCGGTAGCAAAAAACATGGTAGTTACCAGCACCAGATCCAAGCGTCTCGATATACACAAGGCCACCTGGATCTCTCCTGATCAAGCAACGAGAAATAAAATTGGCATTGTTCCAGCGTTTTAGACGTCCGATCGATCCGAGGAGCGAATATCGATTCAAGCCATTACCTTGTGACTGCCAAAGTACGCACCCGTCTTAATCTAGCAGCAAATGTGCGATCTAATGTAACACGGACATTTGACGCCGAAAAGTTTCAAACACAACAGATAGCAGAAGCCTACTCCGCTCAACTTACCCAACTGTTTGACGAAAGCACCCTTTGTCCCGATAATAATATAGAAGCTCTGATATGAAAAACGCAGCGTATAGGGCAACCCTGCGGACAGTAGCAACACGTAATGCGATGGAGAACTATCGGGAGAAATGGAGAGAAGAGAAACGTATTTTCAGAAAAAAAGAAGAAAGCGCAAGAAAAACTTGATCGTGTGCAAATCGAGATGTACAGGAGTCAGAATGAAGTCCGAAAATTCTACCAACCAGTGAAACACCAAACCGAAGGCTTTGGTGCAGGCACACCCCCCTGTAGAGATAAAGAAGGAAACCTGGTGACAGATACAGACAGCGTGCTGAGGAAGGAACAATTTGAAAAACTTCTGGTATCAAATAGTAGCAGTGAAGTGGATACCCCAGAACCAATAATAGATGACGGTGTATACCACCTAGCCAAGATGAAGTCAGAATAGCAATCAATCGGCTTAAGAATAATAAATCAGCAGGACTGGTGGTCAGATGCTGGTCAGGAGCATGCACCAGCTGATTAATACAACCTCAGCATCCTGTGTCCCGTGCACAAAAAAAGAGACAAGACGGTATGTGCCAACTATAGAGGTATAAGCCTCCTTCCCATCGCATATAAAATGTTATCCAGCGTACTGTGTGAACGATTGAAGCCAATGGTCAATGACATTATTGGACCATACCAATGTGGCTTCAGACCTGGCAAATCCACCATTGACCAGATTTTCACTCTGCGCCAAATCCTGGAAAAACCCAAAAAAAATACATCGACTCATTCCACCTATTCGTCGACTATAAAGCCGCATTCGACAGCCCTATCCGTTCAGAAGTGTATAAAGCCATGTCTACGATTGGCAGGCACAATATCAGCAGTTAAAGTCGGAAAGGACCTCTCGGAGCCTCTCCCGCCAGACCAAACTCAGACTCTACAAGACGCTGATACTACCCGTGCTGTTATATGGATCTGAAGCATGGGTACTTACGCAAGCAGATGAGGCAGCTCTTGGAGTGTTTGAGAGAAATTTCTCCGAAAGATCTATGGGCCGATCTGCGTTGACGGTGAATATCGCCGTCGAATGAACCATGAGTTGTTCCAGCTATTCTCGGACATCGACATTGTTAGACGTATTGAGCTGCAGCGACTACGTTGGGTAGGTTATGTTGTGTGATTGGATGAAGATGCCCATGCCCAGAAGGCATATAAAAGCGAACCAGCTGATGGTTCACGCAGAAGGGGAAGGCCACGAATAAGATGGAAAGACCAAGTGGAAGACAACATCACCGAAAATGGCCTTTCAAATTGCGCAAAAGACCGACGCTTCTGGAAATCTTTTCTAAGCTCGGCTTATGGAACGAAAATTCTGTCACAAGCCAGCTAAGTCAGTAAGTAAGAAATCCACGCCTTGCTGGTTCTTGGAAAAAATAGTTAAAATAGTATTTAAGAAATCCACGCCTTGTTGGTCCTTGGAAAAAATATTCTTTAAAAAATCCACGACTTGTTGATCCTTGGAAAAAATATTCTTTAAAAAATCTTTAAAAAAAATATTCTTTAAACTTGTTGGTCCTTGGAAAAAATATTCTTTAAAAAATCCTTGGAAAAAAAATATTCTTTAAACTTGTTGGTCCTTGGAAAAAATATTCTTTAAAAAATCTGCGCTTTGTTTGTCCTTGGAAAAATATTCTTTAAAAAATACCCTCCTTGTTTGTCCTTGGAAAAACTATTCTTCAAAAAATCAACGCCTTCTTGGTCCTTAGAAAAACTATTCTTTAAAAAATCCACGCCTTGTTGGTCCTTTGAAAAAATATTCTTTAACAAATCCACGCCTTGTTGGTCCTTTGAAAAAATATTCTTTAACAAATCCACGCCTTGTTGGTCCTTTGAAAAAAATATTCTTTAACAAATCCACGCCTTGTTGGTCCTTTGAAAAAATATTCTTTAACAAATCCACGCCTTGTTGGTCCTTTGAAAAAATATTCTTTAACAAATCCACGCCTTGTTGGTCCTCTGAAAAAATATTCTTTAACAAATCCACGCCTTGTTGGTCCTTTGAAAAAATATTCTTTAACAAATCCACGCCTTGTTGGTCCTTTGAAAAAATAATCTTTAACAAATCCACGCCTTGTTGGTCCTCTGAAAAAATATTCTTTAACAAATCCACGCCTTGTTGGTCCTTTGAAAAAAATATTCTTTAACAAATCCACGCCTTGTTGGTCATTGGGAAAGATTTTTTTATTCCCTGCAAAAATGTACCACGTCCTAACAGCAACACCCTTTAGCCATCACATATCTGTATGATGATTATAACTTTGTTTTTTTTTTTTTTGCCCGAAGGCCAAAAAGAAATTTACACCAGGCTGGTAAACAATCAAGCCGGCTGGCCAAGAAGCCAAACAATAATCACACAAAATGCCCGAAGTTGTTTGACACACAGAGTGAGGTGCGACTATTGGAATTACAATTGGATGGAATTGATGTTGGCTGATGCTGATGCTGCTGAGGTTGTTGGTATCCCCCATCTCTGAACTGGTGTCTGATTACGGGGTTCGGAAGGGTTTTCCCCCCCTAGCCATTGTGTAAAGTGTAAAATGTCCAATTGTTCAAAAATGGCATAAGTGCCTAACAAGCGCAGAAGCATTGTCACATAGCTTTAGATGTCGTTGTTGTTATTATTGCTGGCTGTCAGCAATATTGTTATTCTTTTTTGTTGTTGTTGCTGTTGTTGTTTTTGCTGCTGTTTATTGGATTCTTCTCCAATACAATTTCCATTTTTATGTACATGATCTCAAACATGAAAATTCCATCGACTTTATTTATTATAATTGCTGTCGTCTGGCTGTGTTTCTTCTTCTTTTTTTTTATTGATCGGTATTGGGGGAGAAGAGGAGGGGAGAGAGTATAGTTCGGTATAAATTTTATTGCATTGTTATATTGCTTATAAACCTACCTCTGCTCATCCTCCTCCTACTACAGTATTGTCCTCACCTTCTACATTTTTTTTTTCTTTTTTGCTTGGCCATTCAACAATTTCTGTGAATAGGTCTTCCGACCACTCACTACTACCATCACCACTCCGGGAATATATGTATGATCTATAGCGGATATCATTGTTGTAAATTCCTCTAACTTATGGTAGTTCCTGCAATTGTGCGACACAAAACAGAGATGTCCTTTTATGGTGCTGATCATACAAAATTGATTTCACTTGGTTTGTCCGACTGCTATTTTGAATAATCGTTCAGTTCACTTCGATTTCCCCTTAATTGAAAATTATTAATTTTAATATTCATTGGAATGTCAGCAGATGATGTCCAGCGATTAAGTGATGAATCTTTTATTTTCCATTCCCATAGTGGACAATATGATATTCATTAAATGCAACATAAATAATTTTTTAGGTTAGGATTCAATTCAATCTGATATAACAATGAGAAATAAATATATAAATATTTTTCCTAATGACTACCAATTCGACGATTTTTAAAGAATATTTTTTGTTTTTTTTTAAGAATATTTATTCCAAGGACCAACAAGGAGAGGATTCTTAAAAAAATATTTTTTCCAAGGACCAACAAGGCGTGGATTTTTTAAAGGATATTTTTCCAACGACCAACAAGGCGTGGATTTTTTAATCAATATTTTTTTCAACGACAAAAAAGGCGTGGATTATTTAAAGAATATTTTTTTCAATGACAAACAAGGCGTGGATTTTTTAAAGCATATTATTTCCCAAGGACCTACAAGGCGTGGATTTTCTAAAGAATATTTTTTCCCAAGGACCAACAAGGCGTGGATTTTTTAAAGAATATTATTTCCCAAGGACCAAAAAGGCGTGGATTTTTTAAAGAATATTATTTCCCAAGGACCAAAAAGGCGTGGATTTTTTAAAGAATATTTTTTTCGAAGGACCAACAAGGCGTGGATTTTTTAAAGAATATTATTTCCCAAGGACCAACAAGGCGTGGATTTTTTAAAGAATATTATTTCCCAAGGACCAACAAGGCGTGGATTTTTTAAAGAATATTATTTCCCAAGGACCAACAAGGCGTGGATTTTTTAAAGAATATTATTTCCCAAGGACCAACAAGGCGTGGATTTTTTAAAGAATATTATTTCCCATGGACCAAAAAGGCGTGGATTTTTTAAAGAATATTATTTCCCAAGGACCAACAAGGCGTGGATTTTTTAAAGAATATTATTTCCCAAGGACCAACAAGGCGTGGATTTTTTAAAGAATATTATTTGCCAAGGACCAACAAGGCGTGGATTTTTTAAAGAATATTATTTCCCAAGGACCAACAAGGCGTGGATTTTTTAAAGAATATTATTTGCCAAGGACCAACAAGGCGTGGATTTTTTAAAGAATATTATTTCCCAAGGACCAACAAGGCGTGGATTTTTTAAAGAATATTATTTCCCAAGGACCAACAAGGCGTGGATTTTTTAAAGAATATTATTTCCCAAGGACCAACAAGGCGTGGATTTTTTAAAGAATATTATTTCCCAAGGACCAACAAGGCGTGGATTTTTTAAAGAATATTATTTCCCAAGGACCAACAAGGCGTGGATTTTTTAAAGAATATTATTTCCCAAGGACCAACAAGGCGTGGATTTTTTAAAGAATATTATTTCCCAAGGACCAACAAGGCGTGGATTTTTTAAAGAATATTATTTCCCAAGGACCAACAAGGCGTGGATTTTTTAAAGAATATTATTTCCCAAGGACCAACAAGGCGTGGATTTTTTAAAGAATATTATTTCCCAAGGACCAACAAGGCGTGGATTTTTTAAAGAATATTATTTCCCAAGGACCAACAAGGCGTGGATTTTTTAAAGAATATTATTTCCCAAGGACCAACAAGGCGCGGATTTTTTAAAGAATATTATTTCCCAAGGACCAACAAGGCGTGGATTTTTTAAAGAATATTATTTCCCAAGGACCAACAAGGCGTGGATTTTTTAAAGAATATTATTTCCCAAGGACCAACAAGGCGTGGATTTTTTAAAGAATATTATTTCTTATGGAGAGGTTTTTTAAAGAATATTTTTCCGGGTGAATAGAAAACATCTTCCCTGAATATTTTATCTCCTGACCGCAGACAATGTAATTATAATTTAACCCTGTCTCTCTACTAATAAAGTCTTTCCATATAACAATCGATTTGATATCTACATTAATCTCCAACAAAGATTAAAACGATAATCATTACTTACATCGATACCGATAATCTCTATTGATCTTACTTTTCTCTAAACCTGCATCATTCGTTGTAAACAATACAAAAACGCTGCCTTTCATTTGTATGGTCGACATCATTCCGGTCGTTGAACATATCAATTAAAACCTTGAAATGACTAACCCGGCTATGGTCAAGGCATTTAAGCGATTAGCACTTAAGCAATTTCTAATTAATCTAGACAAGCAAATAAGTTTATGGCATCCCCCAAGAGACACTAATTCGCTCGAATACAAAACGACACTCGGAGTGAGTGGCCAGACACAACATTGCGACACGACACAAACACTCACTCATCGAGGCTGACTGGCATATAAACACTTTAGAGCAATTGTTGCAAGATCACAAGGTACAGCGGTTGCTGATGCTGCTGCTTCGTGGTGTGCTTTGAAGTTGAAGACCACGACAACTGTGCAACAGACTAAAACTAAAGCAGACGTGCTGCAGACAAAAAGAAATGGCCTTTACCTTAAACAGCAGACAATGAGAGCAGCAGCCTATAAGATCAGGATTGTTGTAATTAATAGAAAAGACAACAATGTAATTTAGTCCCACTAAAGTACAAACAAATCTTTTTAAATACTTCACATGACATTTTCATTTAGTGTTTCAATTTTTAAGTGGCTCCAGATTTTCCGAATAAATTATTGTGGGTTGAATGTAGTTGGGTGGCAACAAGATTTGAACTTTAGACTATTTAGTCGTATGGTATGGTATGAAAATTATTGCTACACTTGGACAAAATATATATTTTTAAAATCACTGCCTTTATAGTCCTCAGAAAAACGTAATATATTTTTTTTTAAATCACTGCAATCAATTTAATCAATTTAAAAATCTTCCTCATGATAGTCTTTCCAAAAATAATTTTTAAAAAATCTTCCGCTTTCCAAAAAATATTTTTTTAAAAAATCTTCCGCTAAGAAATATGTTTAAACCAGTGAGCGGAGCAGTATATTCGGACGGAGCCGACCATATGACACCCTACACAACTTCCACGAAAATCTAACATTCAGTGGTTCTACATTCTGAGCTTGGGCAATAATTCGCGATATTTGCAACCTCTGATCATCACCTAAAATTATATTCGTTGTCCTTGACCATACCAGGATCCTCTAGTATGGTAATGGGTTACTAAATAATATCTGAATAGGTAACCACCTGTAAATATTTAAGTGTAACTCCGCATCCGAGTACATACGACAATATAATTGGTATCAATTTAAAGGCCAACCACTCCTCTTGGATATACTATCAACTGTTCGGGTCTATATCCTTCAGGATTAAATATATACGTTATAGAATACACATTTTATTATTTTTCACACAAAAGTCAGGGTCCATTTGACTAGCAAAATATTTACCGATCTTGAAACAGGCATGCTTTTTCCTTGACCCGATCCTCTTCTCCGTGTAAAAATTTGCGATGTTTGGGCCATAATTGTGGCCTCCGACAAATGTTGGTATTTGGTTAAGTATTTGCTCCATTTCATTCCCTAAATATTAACCGATATCTACCAAAAACAATAGGGGCCTTCATTGGCCAGAACGCATCCTACATGCAAAATTTCGTAAAGATTGGTTCATAACTGTGGCCTGTATCGTGTTTACAAATTATAATGGACAGACGGACGGACACACATGTCTAGATCGACTTGGGTCTGTACACAACTATAATACCCCGGCAACATAGTTGTATACGGAATACAAATCTTCCGCTTGATAGTATATCCAAAAAAATCCACGTCGTGTTAGTCCTTGGGAAAATATTCTGTAAAAAATCCACGCCTTTATAGTCGCTTTGTTCGTCCATGGGAAAAAATTTTTGGTCCTTGGGAAAAATATTCTTTAAAAAATCTACGCCTCTATAGTCGCTTTGTTGGTCCATGGGAAAAAATTTTTGGTCCTTGGGAAAAATATTCTTTAAAAAATCTACGCCTCTATAGTCGCTTTGTTGGTCCTTGGGAAAAATATTCTTTAAAAAATCCACGCCTTTATAGTCGCTGTGTTGGTCCTTGGAAAAAAATATTCTTTAAAAAATCCACGCCTTTATAGTCGCTTTGTTGGTCCTTGGGAAAAATATTCTTTAAAAAAACTACGCCTCTATATTCGCTTTGTTGGTCCTTGGGAAAAATATTCTTTAAAAAAACTACGCCTCTATATTCGCTTTGTTGGTCCTTGGGAAAAATATTCTTTAATAAATCTACGCCTCTATAGTCGCATTGTTGGTCCTTGGGAAAATATTCTTTAAAAAATCCACGCCTCTATAGTCGCTTTGTTGGTCCTTGGGAAAATATTCTTTAAAAAATCCACGCCTCTATAGTCGCTTTGTTGGTCCTTGGGAAAATATTCTTTAAAAAATCCACACCTCTGTAGTCGCTTTGTTGGTCCTTGGGAAAAATATTCTTTAAAAAATTCACGCCTCTATAGTCGCTTTGTTGGTCCTTGGGAAAAATATTCTTTAAAAAATCCACGCCTCTATAGTCGCTTTGTTGGTGCTTGGGAAAAATATTCTTTAAAAAATCCACGCCTTTATAGTCGCTTTGTTGGTCCTTAGGAAAGATATTCTTAAAAAAATCTTCCTTGAAAAAATATTCTTTAAGAAATCCACGCCTTGGATAGGCCTTGAAAAAATTCTTTAAGAAATCCACGCCTTGGATAGGCCTTGAAAAAATTCTTTAAGAAATCCACGCCTTGGATAGGCCTTGAAAAAATTCTTTAAGAAATCCACGCCTTGGATAGGCCTTGAAAAAATTCTTTAAGAAATCCACGCCTTGGATAGGCCTTGAAAAAATTCTTTAAGAAATCCACGCCTTGGATAGGCCTTGAAAAAATTCTTTAAGAAATCCACGCCTTGGATAGGCCTTGAAAAAATTCTTTAAGAAATCCACGCCTTGGATAGGCCTTGAAAAAATTCTTTAAGAAATCCACGCCTTGGATAGGCCTTGAAAAAATTCTTTAAGAAATCCACGCCTTGGATAGGCCTTGAAAAAATTCTTTAAGAAATCCACGCCTTGGATAGGCCTTGAAAAAATTCTTTAAGAAATCCACGCCTTGGATAGGCCTTGAAAAAATTCTTTAAGAAATCCACGCCTTGGATAGGCCTTGAAAAAATTCTTTAAGAAATCCACGCCTTGGATAGGCCTTGAAAAAATTCTTTAAGAAATCCACGCCTTGGATAGGCCTTGAAAAAATTCTTTAAGAAATCCACGCCTTGGATAGGCCTTGAAAAAATTCTTTAAGAAATCCACGCCTTGGATAGGCCTTGAAAAAATTCTTTAAGAAATCCACGCCTTGGATAGGCCTTGAAAAAATTCTTTAAGAAATCCACGCCTTGGATAGGCCTTGAAAAAATTCTTTAAGAAATCCACGCCTTGGATAGGCCTTGAAAAAATTCTTTAAGAAATCCACGCCTTGGATAGGCCTTGAAAAAATTCTTTAAGAAATCCACGCCTTGGATAGGCCTTGAAAAAATTCTTTAAGAAATCCACGCCTTGGATAGGCCTTGAAAAAATTCTTTAAGAAATCCACGCCTTGGATAGGCCTTGAAAAAATTCTTTAAGAAATCCACGCCTTGGATAGGCCTTGAAAAAATTCTTTAAGAAATCCACGCCTTGGATAGGCCTTGAAAAAATTCTTTAAGAAATCCACGCCTTGGATAGGCCTTGAAAAAATTCTTTAAGAAATCCACGCCTTGGATAGGCCTTGAAAAAATTCTTTAAGAAATCCACGCCTTGGATAGGCCTTGAAAAAATTCTTTAAGAAATCCACGCCTTGGATAGGCCTTGAAAAATTATTTAAGAAATCCACGCCTTGGATAGTCCTTGAAAAAAAGCCTTTAAGAAATCCACGCTTTCGATAGTCCTTGAAAAAAAATCTTTTAAGAAATTCACGCCTTGGATAGTCCTTGAAAAAAATCCTTTATGAAATCCACGCCTTGGATAGTCCTTGAAAAAAATCCTTTATGAAATCCACGCCTTGGATAGTCCTTGAAAAAAATCCTTTATGAAATCCACGCCTTGGATAGTCCTTGAAAAAAATCCTTTATGAAATCCACGCCTTGGATAGTCCTTGAAAAATTCTATTAAGAAATCCACGCCTTGGATAGGCCTTGAAAAAAATTCTTTAAAAAATCGATGCCTTGGATAGACCTTGAAAAAAATCCTTTAAGAAATCCACGCTTTGGATAGTCCTTGAAAAAAATCCTTTAAGAAATCCACGCTTTGGATAGTCCTTGAAAAAAAATCCTTTAAGAAATCCACGCCTTGGATAGTCCATAAAAATTCTTTTTAGAAATCCACGCCTTGGATAGGCCTTGAAAAAAAATCTTTAAAAAATCCACGCCTTGGATAGACATTGAAAAATATTCTTTAAAAATTACACGCTTTGGATGGCCCTAGAACAAAATATTATTAAAAAACCATAACTAAATATATTCGTTAAAAATCCTAAATATATATATCGCCTTGTATTGTCGGAGGTCACATCGCAACATAAACAGTTCTGAAGTTTCTTTAAAATCTTTCGATTTTCATATTTCATTATTCACCATAATCTTCCCAATTATGACATCACCTTTAACGAATCTCCTTCCTCAAAATGATATTCTCCCCCACACATGTTGCAGTCATAAATGTCATAAACAACATCAACATACGACGTAAATACGATCAGCTGCAAACATTTAGACATCGTCATCGAGATCATCAAAATGTCATATGCAAAAGTTTTATTAACACTTTTGTCACTTTGTCAATTAGAGATCATAATGAATCTTCTCGTAAAAAAAATACAAAAACACACACATAAACGCATACTCACAAGGAGATACACTTGAAAACCATTAATAGCTTGTTAAGAGTCCAAAGTGGCAGCGAAAAATAAAATCAACCAAAAGTCGGCGACACATAGACAGACACACTGGAAAGTGTAAGATTTATTGTAAAACAACCAACCAAAACAACAAACATCGAACACCACACAAAAACAAAATGACACTGGATATTGGATACGACACCGACAGGGTGTTGTGGCCGTGTCCCCCGTCCATGGCGGCGTAGTCTACAATATGTTTTGTATGTCGAGAACTATTTAAACGATTTGTTTTGTTACATTTACTTAATGGGCGGAAAAAATCAAACGAATAGAGGAACAACAACAACGACAACTACAACATGTTGAAGATGCAACAGCCCATACAGGAGCATAAATATCAGCCCAACGCCTCCCCATTAAACCACAAAATTTATTACCTTCTAAATCACTGCAAACATCTTCATCACTTCTTCAATTCGTTGCTGTTGTTGTTGTGGCTGCTGCTGCAGATGCCGCCTTTGGCAGATAGTAAAAGTGCAGCCATCCAACCAGCCATATTCGCCACATCCATGAAATCCATAATTTTTTTAGTTTTCATTTGTAAAGTTATGGTGCACAGTGTTTTGAAGATATCTAGAAAGTGAGAAGAGTTGGCCGCGAAATTCGTAACACAACGAAATTTTGTACCTAGACCAACCTGTTAGAATATTGATCATATATGGAACATCTGTATCGATATAGCTATGTGTGTTGTTGTCAAAGTACAAACCGATGTTAAGGACCAATCTACACGAAATTGTGAATGTGGGTTTGGCATTGATCGAAGTCAACACACATTTTATTTGGTAATAATCGGATAGTATTTAGGGAATCAAATGTTTTCTGGTTGCACTAGAGGTTACAATTATGGTACGAACATTCCGAAAAATTGGCAGGGTATGAAATAAGTATGGCTGACCTCGAATGTATATCGTGGAACTTTGTCTGGCTAGGGATTAAGCTCCATAGAAAGGCGGAGTCCAATTTATCGCATATAACGGGAGGAAGTCGGGTGACGTAGCGGATTATATATGTACCAAGCAACGACTCTGATTGGGATGTCACCTGTGGTAGCTACTTTCAACACCCGTTGAAATAGTGAGCTGATATGTGCCGTGAGTTCACCCATAAGAACTATAATAAATTGGGTGGGGCGTCGGGTAAGTTGCCCACACATTTGGAAAATGCCTCCTACATTATAATAGCAAAGGAAAGGAAAACCAAACCCCTCTAATGTTGACGATAAGGGACCACGATCTGCAAATCTGCACTTGGAATGTCCGACCATTATACAGAACAGACGCAGTTTTCGTTTTGGAGGATGTACTCAAGCTGCCATGAAACGAGACATGAATTTGGCTGCGCATTTATGGTTAATAGGATAATTAAAGACCGCGTCCCCATATTCACTCCAGTAGATGAGCGAAGTACTATAAAATTGTTTGGCCCATCGTTGGAAAACTCAGAAAACGGCATGAGGTTGATTGACTTCGCGGCAACAAAAAACATGTTGTGATAGACGGAAAACATTCATCCAGAGTTTAGACGTTCAATTGATCCGAGGAGAGATCAATCGAATATCGATTCGGGCCACTACTTTGTAGCAGCCAAGGTTCGCACTCGTCTTAATGTAGCACAAAGGTGTTATCTAATACAACACGGAAACTCGACGTCGAAATGCTGCAAACATGACAGGTAGCGAAAGCCTACTCCGCTCAACTTACCCAACTCAACTTCATGAAAAAAGCACTCCTGGTCCCGATAATAATATAGAAGCACGATGGTAAAGAATTGGCCACTCCCTAAAAACCAAAGACCACCATCAAGAAACCCCTGGTACGATCAGTAGTGTCGTAATGCTACTGATGTCAAAAACGAAGCTTATAGGACAACCCTGCAGACAGTAGCAACACGTAATGTGATGGAAAATTATCGGGAGAAAAGGAGGAGAACAAACGTATTTTCAGAAAAAAAGAAGAAAGAATATGAAAAACGTGAGCGGGAGCAAATCGAGATGTACAGGAGTCAGTCCGGAACATGAGGTCAGAATCAACAACATGGGGTCAGAATCAACAACGACAAGACGATACGTGTCAACTGTAGAGGAATAAGTCTTCTTCCCAACGCATATAAAGTGCTATCCATCGTGATGTGTGAGCGACTGAAGCCAATGATCAATGACATTATTGGACCATACCAATGCGTCTTCAGACCTAGCAAATCCACCATCGACACATTCCACCCATTCGTCGACTATAAAGCCGCATTCGACATCCCTACCCATTCAGAGGTGTTTAAAGCCATGTCTGCGTTCGACATTCCTGCATAATTAACACGGCTATACAGGATAACTTTGAGTGGCACAAGGTCAGCAGTGAAAATTTTCAAAGGACCTCTCGGAGTCCTTTAATACCGAACGAGGATTCAGACAAGGCGACAGTTTGTCGAGTGACCTTTTTAACATCCTGCGGGAAAAGGTCATACGAGAGGCAAAGGTGAACAGAAATGGCTCTCTGCATACCAAAGAACACATGTTACTCGCCTACGCCGATGGCATCGACGTAATGGGTCGAACATTGAGAGCAGTAACAGCCACCTTTGAACGAATTGAGAAGGAGTCTGTCAAAGTCGGACTGGCAGTAAACGACGAAAAGACCAAGCTGATGGTATCAACACGTCCAGTGGACTCGGACCTACTGTGGAACTTGAGAACTATAGCCGCGAGGTAGTCAATGACATCAGTTTTGAAATTCGGGTAGTATTGGCCAACAGATGCTAATATGTTCTATGTAAGCAGTTTAGAAACAAGGCTGCCGTCAGACCAAATTCACACTTGTCTTAGAAGGATAGTGTTGGCCAATATATGCTAATACGGTCTATGTAAGCAATTTAGAAACAAGACCACCTCCCGCCAGACCAAACTCACACTCTACCAGACGATGTTATATGGGTCTGAAGCATGGGTACTTACACAAGCAGATAAGCCAACTCTTGTAGTGTTTGGGAGAATAATTCTCCGAGAGATCTATGGGCTAATCTGCGTTCACGGTGAATATCACCATCGAATAAACCATGAGTTGCACCAGCTATTCTCGGACATGGACATTGTCTGACTTATTGAGCTGCAGCGACTACGTGGGCTAGGTCATGTTGTGAGAATGGATGAAGATGCCCCAGCTCAAAAGGCATATAAAAGCGAACCAGCTGATGGCTCAGGCAGAAGGGGAAGGCCCCGAATTTGATGGAAAGATCAAGTGGAAGACAACATTGTCGAACATGGTTTTTCAAATTGGAAAAAATGCGCCAAAGATCGATGAGCCATTTTTTAAGCTCGGCTTATGGAACTTTCGTTCTGTCACGAGCCATCTAAGCAAGTAAGTATACTGCTGACTTGGTCTATTGTTCTAGACATTCCAATAATACAAACTTAAATAAAAAATTTCTTTCGATTCGTGGCCATGCTACACATTTCATGTGTAGGATAACGTTAATTTTGCATATATTTTCTATTATTTAACGATCCTGACATTTTGAAGCTCGATTATGTTTGTTTTCAAGTGTCAATGAGCAAACAGATATTGCCACAAATATATAGTACTTACGAGTTTGTGTAATTTTAATATTCTCAGAGCATAAGGATGCATTCTAGTAGGCAATTTGCAATGACATAGTTTCCATATAAAGGTTCCGACCGACTTAAGGAATTTTGAAGGTGGGTATAAAATGTTCGGCCTAACCGAACATAGCGATGTTTTTAATTGTTGCATTTTTATATTCCAATTTGTTGATCCACTGTGCACACCGAACGTAAAACCACTCAAGTAAATCATTCCGACACTCATTCGTATAGATTTTTACTACAGTGTCAAAAAAGTCGTTGTCACTTTAACGTGTTCTTCTTCCTATTCGTTAAATGTTTTAAATGCCGAAACATTAATTTTCAAGTGTAACTTTATTATGTTGCCGTCCTCTCGATGATGCTAAGCGAAAGGCAATAATAGCCCCCATTTAAATGGCACAAATGGGGTGGGAGGATAAAAATGCATTTAGCAGCTACTATTTCATAGGAGTACACAATCCTCTTTCCCCCTCCGTCATAAGTGGCCACAGCTCCCCGAAGAGTCACTGTGACGCCATTTGAAGAACAAACACAACCCAGCTCCCTTGAATGGATGTACTGATCGTTGTTTGACTACATTTTAATATCCATAACGAGAAACTAAAGTGATCATGTGTCATGTCACACACATGCCTATTTCTCACTCTCATCCATAGCCAGTGTAGATGGAGTGATGTTAATAATGATCAACTAGAACAACTTGTGCCCTTTCGACAACCCCTTTCCATTAATAATTCTCATAGTTAAAGGAATTTTTGGTGGAACCAGGGAAAATGAAAGGGATCACATTAGGAGTTTTGTAACAACGAATGGGAACCACCCACAAATGGTATGTCGACGTCGTCGTGTACGAGGCATGTTATTATAGCCATCGATATGACATTTAACAAATGACAATAAATCATTGGCACTTCAGAAAGTCATCTCAAGTGGGAAGAAAACTATATTCGTGTGCTTCCGGAAAGGAATCAAAGGCGGATATTTTGAAGGTGTTTTACAGTTCATATATTATTTTTTCTACCCTGCGCCAGATCTCAGTCAGTCCAGGCTTATATTTTTGACTCGATCCTTTGATCGCGTTAAATACATATGATTATTAGTTAGGACTAAGCTTCAAAGACTAGCCTTTAATGTGTACAGGAGTCTGACTACTAACTTTTGTTATTATCTGTACTAATAAGAGGGTAAAGTGATTGACTGACTGGCTGATTCACTGACTGACTGACATAACGATTTATCATTGCCCAGACGAAACGGCTAAAACTAGAATTTTGAAATTTGGGTTGAGGTTCGATCTGGGAACAAAGCTGTCAGATAAGGCTGGGTTTGAAAATTCGTACTGGAACGGCACGAAAAGTACTTTTTATGTGGTACCATTTATATTTAGCAGACGGGTAGAGCTATAAATCTTAAATGAGGATCTCTGATGGAGTGTAAAATAGATGTAGCAATTGGTTTTTTGGACATTCGAACTATAAGTATCCGAAAAGTACTAAAATGTACTAAATTTGGTACAATTTCGGAGCATGTGAACGGATGAAGCAAAAAAACATGAAATTTGAAATGCGATATAAGGAGATTGTTTTTAAAGTGTGTACTCATGTATAGGAAAAGTATTATATGGTACTAAATTTGGTACTATTTTGGAATAACAAATGGAATCCTGAAATGTGAAATTAACATTACTGTCGGAGTGAGTGTAGGATTAGGTTAAGTACGTAGTTTTGGAATTATTGTACTGTTGTGTACGAAAGTACTAAATCGTACTAATTGACATAATTTGGATTTAGGTGAACCTATAAAGCTGGAACACGAAATTTCGAAATAAGATTACTGTTGGAGTGTAGGATTGACGTACGGTTGTAGTTTTGGAAATTCATATCTATGTGTACTAAGTGGTATTAAATATGATACAATTTGAATTTTAGGTGAACCGATTGATCTCGAATCCTGCAATTTGGAGTTAGGATCAGTGTTGGAGTTTAGGACATGAATGTAGGTTTGGAAATTTGTACTTATGTTTACTAAATGGTACTAAATTTGGTACATTTTGTATTTAGGTAAAACGAAAGACCTGGAATACTAATAATTTGGAATTAAGATTACTGTTGGAGTGTGGAATTGAGGAATGTAGGTATTTTTTTGGAAATTCGTACTTATGTGTACTTAATTTGGTACAATCTAAATATTGGATGAACCGATAGAGCTAGAATCCTGAAATTTGGAGTTAGGATCACTGTTGGAGTGTATGAATGTAGGTTTGGTATGAATGTAGGTTTGGAAATTTGAACGTATGCGTACTAAATGGTACTAAACTTGATATAATTTGGTGAAACGAAAGTGATGGAATAGTAATGTAGGTATTTTTTTTGGAAATTCTTACTTATGTATACATAATTTGGTACAACTTAGATTTAGGGTAAACCGATAGGACTGGAATCCTGAAATTGAAAAAAAAACTTCTATTTAATTGTACATTACACGTAGTAATGGAAATTTGTACTTATGAGTACTAAATGGTACTAAATTTGATGCAATTTGGATTTAGGCGATCCGATAGAGCTGGAATCCTGAAATTTAGATTTAAGATTACTTTTGTAGTAGGGCTGAAATTCTGGAATTAAAATTAATATTCGAATGTAGGATTGGGGTATGCAGGCAGTTTTAGAAATCAGTACTTATGTGTTCTAAATGATACAATCTATGGTAAATTTTGGTTTTGGAGAATCGATCGGTCTAGAATGCTGAAATTTTATACTATAATTTCTTTTGGATTGTTGGAGTTGGTAATTTATATTAATGTCTATTAAATTAGATTTGGTAAAATTTAGATTTGGGTAAACCACTAGAGCTCGTACTATGAAACTTGGAATTATTTTCGGAAATAAGTACTACAAGAGTAGAAAATGTAATAATGGTTACAAAATTTAGTATAGAACTCGATTTCTGCTGCGGCCAGAATTCGCATGTAGTCTTGAGATATGGAGGCACATAGAAAACAAAGGTACAAATGATACTTAGATATTAGGGGAGAGGGGGCACCTTTGAACAGCGCTCGTAAATTTCGGTTTAAAATTTTTCCGACCCGCAATCACTTTTTTGTATATGGCAATCTTGTTCTCTATCTGCGTAAACCACTTTGGCTAGCTTTTTCAGTTGTCGACAAATTGTGCATGGGTGACCATGTTTTCGCAGTGCAATTGTAAACTTTTAATCTTTTGTTTGTAAGGGCGCAGGAAGAATTCGTTGATCGTTTTCTTTCGATGAACATTTTTTTTTGCATTCCAACAATCATTTCAAACATAACTAATGTATTTTCTTTCATATATATATGGGCAATATTGCCAATTTTTTAACATAGCTGAAGCGGAGGTTCACCCCTTTATAACTCGGGAATTACTTAAGTATATGAAAAAAAGTGAATAGTTTTGGGTTAAGTGATCTGTCGTTGCAAACTGCTCATGATATTGACCTCCAAACTTTATTCTGGTGGAAGCTGTGTCTACTTTAATGTAAAAAAATGTGTAAAAACACGTTGAGGCGAACCAGTTTTTTTATGTTCTCTATCGATTTCTGATTAAGCCACTCATTTCACGGTCTTCGTGTCAAAGTAAAACTAGAAGCCAACAAAATGGGGACTACGCTCTTTATGTATCATTTTTCAAAATTTTCACTGCATCTACCTTTAAATGATGCTGACATTTTGAAGCTCGATTTTGAGTGTTTTTTGAATTTTACTTCTAGCTTTAATACGCATACAGGAATTTCTAAAAATCGATTATAAGATTATTGTAGTCGCAAATCTGAGTAATTTGATATATATTTTGTGTATGTAGTATGCACAGCTTCATAATAATACTCATCCGAAAGTGAAAATTTTTTGCGAACAAATTTCTAAAAAACATATTTTTCGGGTCAAATTTGTAGATCTGTCAACTGAATGATATGGGTACCCGCGATCAGTAAAGTTTTTTACGTTTCGGATGATATAAAATCTTCTTCGTGAAAATCCATCTACTAGAACGGCGGGAACTGGCCTTCCAAAAACACGAAATTTGGCAAAAAATGTTTTAGAAAATATCGCGGATTTATTCGCGTTTTCTGTGGATCATTTCCGCTTCAATAAATGACCTCATACGGATTTTGATCTTTTTCGAAAAGAGAACTTTAAAAACTTCAGCCGAAAGAGAGAGGTACCCAATTTATCTCAAAAATAGTTTGAGCCCGCACATCCATGGTTCTTAATGGACCACATTGAAATCGGTATAGATCGATGTATTTTTTTAGGGTGCACACCGAAATCGGATGCGCGTTAATGGCATATGGAGTTTTCGGAAATTATTCGCGTTTTACGATTTATTCGGTACTCCAATGTAACGTGCGGCACATCTTAGCCGTCAAATGAAATATCGCGAAACATATATGGATTGGAAGTTAAACATCAGTACTTCCTGGAAACCGCATGCGCATCAAATGATTTTGAGAATTACGCAATTTAGACGCAATTTATCTCAAAAATAGTGTGAGCTGGCACATCCATGATTCTTAATGGACCACATTGAAATCGGTATAGATCGATGTATTTTTTTAGGGTGCGCACCGAAATCGGATGCGCGTTAATGGCATATGGAGTTTTCGGAAATTATTCGCGTTTTACGATTTTTTGGGTACTTCAATGTAACGTGTGGTACATCTCAGCCGTCAAATTAAATTTCGCAAAATATATATGGATTGGAAGATAAACTTCAGTACTTCCTGGAAACCTCATGCGCATCAAATGATTTTGAGAATTACGCGATGAAGACGCAATTTAAAATGTATATTTCAAATTATTTTTTTATTTTAAGATTTATTCCTATTTATAGAACCCTAAGATTTATCGGAAGGTTCTTAATATAATCCGCAAGGCGTATACTTCTACACAAAAAGTGATTATTATTATATATGTAAATTTTTCGGCGAAATTCGGGCAAAATAGCACAATAACCTTAATATTTTTTTTCTGAAATTTCTTGTATACAATTAAAAAAATAAATATGATGACATTATTTTTTCGAACCAAAAACAAATATTTTTCCTCAATATCTTGTTTTGTTGTCGCTGTGATTTAGAAACCGCTACACGGACTTGTGTGATTTTGATATCATTTGATTCATCATGGTGTTTAGATTATGTAGATATTTTTAAATTAATTTTTAGGTGTGTGTATGTCATTAATATAATGAAAATATTGATGTAATCTGCTATATTTTTTTTATTTTTCTCATGTTTCGCGAATATGTGCAACTTTATCGTGATTATTATAATATATTCATATTCTTATTTTACGGAGGAAGATATATATCAACGTTTTTGGTCAATATAATAAACGGCGTAATTTTAAGATTTTTTTCTTATGCCCAAAATTAAAACCTCGATAACTTTTGCGCGCATCAACCAAAAATTTGATCGCGAACGGTTTCGGAGTCAGAACATTTCTTTCTTTACGTGTACCAAAAATCATTGATGTGCCACAAAAACAAAAAAGCTGATTTTTTGAAAATGGAATATTAAAAAATTGGCAATATTGCCCATATATATATTCTACAAAAAAATGTGTTATAAATTTCCGTAAAATGCCACAGGTGGGGCACCTTTGAACATGCCCAAGAAACTCCAGTAAAAACGGAGTTTTTAACTTTTGGCTTCGATTTCTCAAAAGGGCTAATAAGATTACGAAATTTACTGTACCATATTAATTTTTATTTTTAAGTCATTTTATATTTTAAAAGATTTTGATTTGAATTTTTTTAATTTTCGAAACTTTATATATATATATATATATGGGAAATTACAAAATTCTTTTAAAATTCCATTAAAAAAATTTTGAAAAATTTTTTTGCGAGCACATTTATGATTTTTGGTACATAGGTTAAGAAAAATATGCTGATTCGAAATCTGTTCGCGTTCACAAATTCGGATGCTGCGCACAAAAGTTATTGCGGTTTTAAATCTTGTATTTCAAATATAAATTAAATGGATTCCTATTCGTTGTAATTCGCGAATTTCTTCACAAATGCTTAAACACCATTGTTTTCTTTGCATACTAGTCAAATAACACTGAAATGCGGTTTAATAGTCGCGAAAAACAAATAGAAACATGAAGATATCGGTAAATAAAATAAATTAATTTTTGAATTAAAACAAACATTTTTTTTAATTTTCGATTTTTTTAGTATGGTTAAGAGGATACGGGTTTGCCTTAATCTTCTAAAATATACGACGCTTTCTTCTGCAAATTATTTTAGATGATTGTTAAATATCGGTAGATTCATCTGATAAGAGTTTCGACGTCATTAATGGCTAAATATATTGCACTTACAATACATAAAAATGATCAATATTGAAAAACTTGCAATTCGCGAATTAGTTGAAATCAGTTGATGCGCATGCGATTTTCGTATAAACCGAATCAATGTCTTTCAATAATTATGAATTTTTCGATGTTTAATATAGCGGTCAAAGTGTGCCACTCGATGCACTTTACTATGCACAAACCCTAAAAATGGCTAAAAATCACGAAACGTGCATACGATTTTTATGCGCATCCGATTTCAGTAATCTCCTATGAAAATACACAAAAGGACACCTATTTTAAAAGGATCGGTTAAGAACCGCGGATGTGCCTCCACAATCAATTTTGGATAAAATACGCATATTATTCGCGTATCGATGTATTTTTGACCTATTTCCACACAGATTCGCGAATTTGACAATACAAGCATGAATGCATGTAAAATTAATTCGATGAAAACCGCGATTATTTACGCGAATTTGTCAAAATAAGTTTTTGCAGTTTTTCCCACATTCAAGGTACCTATATCCGCCGTTTTATTGAACGGAATTGAACATGGATGGGCTCATTAGATCCGGCACGTAAAAAAACTAAAATCACGCGGGGTTCCACGGAATTTGAAAGGACTTTCTTAATTTTAGACTCAATAAATATGTTTTTTATAAAAATTTACGCACCAAATTTTCGTCTTTGGAACCCAATTGCAAAGAAGCTACAGTGAGCACATTCATGAGATATACACTAAACGAAGCAGAATCACGAGTTCTACAATCCTATAATTAGTTTATTCTATTATCTGGATGCGCATCCTAATTATAACAAAAATTCAAAAAACACGTAAAATCCGGCTTCAAAATGTCAGCATCCATTTTGGGTGGATGCAGGGTTTATAACGAAAAATCATACATTAGAACCATATTGTCCATGGGGTATTCTGCAACTTAGTCACTGATCACATGTGCGTGCATTGTGTAGTTTAGCCACAAATCGGGAACGAACACAAAAAAACTCGTTGGCTTCAACACATTTTCACCCATTTTTTTACATTACCACCATCACAGCTTCCACGCAACTTATTATTTATTTCCAATATTTTAAGATTTTGACAAGAACACTTCATTTTATAGAATTGGATTTAAATTATATGCAATATGTTCATATTTCGCGAGTTATAACCTTGCAAACCTCAGCTTCAAGGAATTTAAAAGATTTTTGTAATTTCCCATATATTTTAATAAATAAATGCATTTCTGATATGTATGGATAAAATACATACTTATTTGAACATAAACACTGTAAAAAACCATGTCGTTCAAAAATGCCAATGCCCCCCCGGGGGGCAGTTTTGAACACTTTGACTTCGTCCGTTCCAACAGTAATAAAATATATTTATCAAGCTAAAAGTATGTCCGACTTATTAGTTAAAATTTATAAGAAACTAAAAATTACAAAATAAAAAATTTTATAAGGCTTGAAAGAAAATAGTGTTCAAAGGTGACCCCTCTCCCCTACGTATGGTCGATATTGGAGTGTATGTTGATTAGTTCTTATGACATATGCAGTTTCCTGTGAAAATCGCATAATATATTAGATTGGGACTTTATTAACTTTATTTAAAATGCTTCGGAATGTCCGATATGTGCCAAATATGCACCGTTTTTTGGTATGATTTTTTGCCATTTTAAATATAACTCTAACTCTCTCATAGAAGTCCTGCTCTCTATTTGCAAAAAACTCTAGTAGTCGATTTTCGCAATCATCCCTATATACCAAATTTTTATCACAAAAGAAATTTTACAATGCAAGAAAATCGTTTGGTGCCAAGTCCGGACAGTATGGCGAATGCATTAGAACTTCCCAACCAAGCTCCCGAAGTTTCCGGCTAGTCATTGTAGATGTGTGTAGCCTATCGTTGACCTGGTGGAACACGACACCTCTCCTGTTGGCTAATTCTAGCCGTTTCTGGTCAATTTTTATCTTCAAACGGTCCAGGTGTTGACAATAGAAATCAGAATTTAGCGTTTGACCATATAAAAGCAACTCATAACAAATAAATAATCCCATTCCAGCCCCACCAAATGCATAGCAGGCCGCTAGTCCGTTTGAGGTGATTTACCGTTCTTTGACCACCATCGTTTACGCACAGAGTTATCGTATATGATCCATTTCCCATCGCCAGGGACCATCCATTTAAGAAAAGGGTCTATCTCATTCCGTTTGGCCAAGACTTCGCAGATGAAAATTCGATCCATCCTATTTTTTCTGTTAATTGGTGTGGCACCCAAACATCGAGATTTTTTGAATCCAGCTTTGTGTAAATGGTTTAAAACAGTTTTATGGTAAATTTTTAGCTCCTGGGCGATGTTGCGACTGCTAACATGCTGGTCAACTTGGATCATTTCTCCGATTTTATCGTCATTTTCGACGACCTTTCTTTTAAAAAAAAAAAAAATCAACCTTTTCATCAAAGACTAAAAAGGTCCTGGTCCTTTTTTCGAATTTTTAAATCCTATGTGCAGTTTACAACTAAAGAGTCTGTAACTTAGCATTCGGAGTAATTGAAGGCTCATAGTTGAACTTTTCAAGCAGATTAAGCATATGTATTTTTGTTATTTTACTCAAGCTAAGTATGTGAAGGACGCCATCTATCGTTGCCTAGAAACAACGCCAGCATGCATTTTGTGCAGTGGTTGGGGGACCTTGATTATATAGTGTTATCATTATCCTCTAGGTGGACCTTTCTATTTCAAGTTATTCACTTGCGTTTTTATTAATGTCGAGATTCTTTATTTAGGGGATTCGGATGGATATCATCTGGCATGGGATGTTAACCTTCTAAAAAATCTAAAAAAATTAAGAATTTTCCTCATCCGGATCTAACTCGATTAGTCCTTGTACTAGTTTCGTTATTTAATTTTTTTCCAGATGGTTGTTCTATTGTAGCATATCCTAGGTGATACGGCTGTCATCTATTGTTGCCTAGAAACAACGTCTCCACATTTCTGCAGTGGTTGGGAATCTTCATTGTTTAGTGTTGTCATTTTCCTCTTGATGCCGCTATTTCTTGCCAGTTCTATTTTCTGTTATTCTCTTGTGTTGATGCCGATGTTGGTTGGGTATAATGTCAGAAGGTTTCGGATGTATTTCATTTGACCTCTAATGTAAATCTCTTATTACAAATGTTAGTAAAATAGTTAAAAGAATTTTCCTCCTCCGGTTTAATCTGGCACATTATCCGCAGCTCTACGAGGAAAAAAATCTTTTGGTCCGAGGAAAAATATCTTCTCGATCGATGTTCTGACATGTCCTCAACATAAGGCTTCTGATCGATTTAAAGTATTTCTAATGCGCACTTCACTGTGGAGTCTGATCGAACTTATGAACGTTTTTGCTTGTTATATACTTCGATTGTTATTTTCTCCTTGTCATCCTTTCAATCGATCAAAAAAAAAATTAGAACCCCACCTAACATTAGTCTCATTTATCGAAGCCAATTAAGCTGCGCAAAAAAAACGACAAACAAGAATTCTTCAAATTGCCTCTTGTTTCCTGATAACGGTTAACAAGTTCATCGAATGACCCATTAAATATTGGACAAAACACGGAGTCGGTCCACTTTTAGACATTCTACGAAAATACTGCTGCTGTTGTTGCTCCTGCCGTTGGCTGACAACACGAAATTTGATATCAAAACGTGGCGACAGCAAATTAAAATTAAAAAAATAAAACGAATATCTGCAGAATGACAATGTTATTTCCACTAATTTCAGTTTGATCTCACATCCTGTCTGGAGGCCACAACAAATGACAAAAGCAACAACAACAAATGAAACGAATAGCAAGAAGTTGCGCGATAATGGCCAATAAATGCAAAATGTGATTAGAAGCGTGGACAAAATATGTCTGTATGGTGTTTCGGGGCCATTCATTTTAAGGCTAAACGAAAGAAAAGCAAACAAAAGGTTCGGTAGTCTCTGAAAAAAAAAATACAAAAACAAATAGGAAAATAAAAGTAAAGGAAAAAAATATTTTTGAGAAAAAATGGCGCTAGAAGATGTTTAACAAAAGACACACACTTCATGGCCGGATTTCAAGGTAGACATACATACACATATAAAGAAAGAGAGGGGGACCACGAACAACAACATCAGCACTTGCAACATTCAAACCATTCCAACAAGCAACACAGGAGCACAACAAAAAACCAACACACACCTGAACCACAGCCAACACCAAGAATGATGGCACACATTAGATGATTGGCTTTGCAACTTCGTTTTTGCTCCGATTCACTCTTTCTCTCCTTTATCTCCCCTGTCGTTGTTGTTGGATTCTTTATTTAGCCCCCATCGTTCTTTCATCGATCGATCGAACGACGAACAATCGATGGATGGATCGCTCGATCGATGGTTGTTGCTGTATGCTGCTGCTGCTGCCGATCGTACGACCAGTTTAAACGGAAGCCATGCCTGTCTTAGGCACGAAAGAAATTTAATACTAATTGGCATAAATACCAAGTGTCGCACAGTGGCAATATGTTAAAGTTGCACATAAGCGATGCGAAGAAAAAAGTGGATAAAAAAAGCACACACACACCAAGAGAATTAAAGGAGAGGGGTATACAAGTTGCATCTTCAAAAAACAGGCACTCCGATGAGATCTTCACCTTTGGAAATCACATCAATCGTTGTGTGTCTCGACATAACATTTGCTGACGACGCAGGAGCATCCTCATCTAACAATGGACTGACTGGGATGGATCGAATGGATAAATGGTTGGCTGGCTGGATGACTAACTGGGTATGGATGCACTGACAGTGGTGAATCGATCGTTTGATGGTGATGTGAAAAAAACTGATACCAACTGCACCACAGATGACGAATGATTGTTTTTGTTGACCATGGCGATGATGGTGATGATATGTGTTTTGCTACTGCATTTATTATTGATACTCTGTGGCAACATTTAAACAGAGAGGTGGATGTATTCAGGAATCACTAGCAAAAGAGAAAGAAAAAAATGAAACCTAATAATGAAGTCACAATTATTCATTATTTCGCTCATCAATGAGGACTTTTCACATTAGTGTGGAATAAATTGATGAGCTACAAATTTGAGGGGTTATACTTATTTTTCTGGAATAATTCCGAAATAATAAAATTGTATTAATAGATTATTCTAAACAGGGAACCAAGGAGAACCAATTTGTGTTATAATTTACCATCTCCAATGCCTTGTGGGTATGCTACTAGCCCTGTGGAAAAATGACGCATGGGAAAACATTGTATAACGTTTCGAGGAATGCTGATCCACGGTCTAGGATAGACTCTTATTCCAACCATTTTTAACTAGAATATACCTTAATAAAAATATTACCTTTGAAACAATGTGAACATTACATTAATACGGGGTTTAAAAATATCTTCCACTAAAAACGACGATTGGTCGAAGGTTTTGTGTAGCCATTTATTTATTTATTTTTATTTAACAATTCCAAAGTCCGAAGACCACATTTAAGAATTTGTATAACGGTATTTTGAGGATTTCACATATGTTTCATTTTTTGGTATGTTCAGGGACGTAGCCCATTCTATAGTTTGGTATTTCGTTATCTCCTGGTAGCAATTTTTCGGGACATAGCCCCCATATAAATTTCCCGATCGACTTTAGATATTTTGAAGGGCGTATAACCCTCTATATTGAAATTAATATGCAAAGGAATTTAAATAAACATATAAGTTATAATTTATAGATCTGGTACAGTTAATTCGGTGACGAAGAACTAAGCGAGACCATGTTCCCTTGTTGTCTTCCCCTTGACCATTGCATTAAATCCGTGGCCTACGCCTTCTGCGTGAACAACGAGCTCGCTTTTATATATCTTTTGAGCTGGTGCATACTTAACCATTCTCACAACATGACCTAGCCAACGTAGTTGCTGCATCTCGATATTTCTGACCATGTCGATGTCCGAGAATAGATGGTAAAACTCATGGTTCATTCGAAGGCGATATTCACCGTCTACGCAGATCGGGGAAATTTTTTCTCAAACACTCCAAGAGCTGTCTCATATGCTTGCGTAAGTACCCATGCTTCAGATCCATATAACAGCACGGGTAATATCAGCAACTTGTAGAATATGAGTTTTGTCTGGCGAGAGGTGGCCTTGTTTTTGAGTTGCTTACTCAGATCATAGTAGCATATGTTGGCCAACACTATTCTCCTCCGAATTTCAAAACTGATCTTATTAGTTTTGTACCGAGGTATTTAAAATCGTTCACTACCTCGAAGCTGTAGTTTTCAAGTTCCACAGTTAGTACGAGTCTGCAGGACGTCTTGCGCGTTGGTGCCATCAGCTTGGTCTTTTCGCCTCTTACAACCAAAGGTGGCTGTTACCGCTCGCAATGTTCGACCCATTATGCCGATGTCGTCGGCGTAGGTGAGTAACATATGTTGTTTGGTGTACAGAGTGCCACTTCTGTTCACCTTTGCCTCACGACAAACTGTCTCGTTGTCTGAATCCTCGTTCGGTATTAAATGCTCTTTCCGGTCTTTTCCGACTTTAACTGCTGATATTGTGCCAGTTAAAATTATTCTGCATAGCCGTATTAATTTTTCAGGAGTGCCAAACGCAACATCTCTGAACGAATAGGGCTATCGAATGCGGCATTATAGTCGACGAATAGGTGGAATGTGCCGATGTGTTTTTCGTGGATCTTTTCCAGGATCTGGCGCAGAGTGAAAATCAGGTCAATGGTGTATTTGCCAGGTCTGCAGGCGCATTGGTATGGTCCAAAAATGTCAATGACCATTGGCTCCAGTCGTTCACACAGCACCTGGATAGCACTTTATATGCGATGGGAAGGAGACTTATTTCTCTATAGTTGGCACACATCGTCTTATCTCCTTTTGTGTGCACGGGACAGATGATTCTGAAGTTCCAATCATTGGGCATGCAATTCTCTACCCAAATAGTACTAATCAACTGGTACATGCTCCTAACCAGCATCTGACCATAGGTCTTGAATAGTTCCATCGGCACCTATTGCCTTACTGTTCTTTAGCCGATTAATTGCTACTCTGACATCATCTTGGCTAGGTGGTATACACTCTATACCGTAATCTCTTATTGGTTCTGGGGTATCTTCTTCATCGCGACTATTTGATAGCAGGAGCTTTTCAAAATGATCCTTCCAGATAACACGATATCTGCATCTGACACCAGGTTTCTATCTTCATCTCTACAAAAGGATGTGCCTGCACCAAAGCCTTCGGTTTGCTGTTTTACTCGTTGGTAAAATTTCCGAACTTCATGATGACTCCTGTACATCTCGCTTTGGTTACACTCACGTTTTTCTTCTTCTTTTTTCTGAAAATTCGTTTCTCCTCTCTCCTTTTCTACCGGTATTTCTCCATCGCATTACGAGTTGCTGCTGTATTCAGGGTTGCCCTATATGCTGCGTTTTTCACATCAGTAGCATTACGACACTCTTGATCGTACCATGAATTTCTTGATGGTGGTTTTTGGTATCCAAGTGTTGCTTTTGCTGCAATTTGTAGGGAGTGGGAAATCCTTTGGCATTGTGCTTCTATATTATTATCGGGACAAGGGGTCCTTTCGTCAAGTAATTGGGCGGAGCGGAGTAGGCTTCTGTTCTCTGTTGTGTTTGCAGCTTTTCGACGTCGAATTTCCGTATTACATTAGATCACACCTTTGCTGCTACATTATGACGGGTGCGAACTTTGGCTGCCACAAGGTAATGGTCCGAATCGATATTCGCACCTCGTATCGATCGAACGTCTAAAACACTGGATGAATGCCTTCCGTCTGTCACAAAATGATCAATTTGATTTCTCGTTGTCTGATCCGGAGAAATCCAGGTGGCCTTGTGTATATGGAGATGCTTGAACCTGGTGCTGCTAACTACGATGTTTTTTTCTGCCGCGAAATCAATCATCCTCGTGCCGCTGTCGGATGTTTCTTCATGGAGGCAGAATTTTCCGACGGTGGGACCAAAAATATTTTCTCTTCCGATTTTTACATTAAAATCTCCTAGCAGAATATTAATGTATGGCCAGGGCAGCGGTCATATGCTGTTTTTTATGTCGTTGGTCTGTTCATCTTTTTCTCTTCTGTCGGAGCATGGTCGCAAATAAGGCTGATTTAGAAGAACTCCACTTTTATTCGGATTGTAGCAATTCGCTCATCTACTGAAGCGAATCTGGAGACGAGGTCTTTTTTTCCTATTAACCATAAATCCGCAGCCAAACTCACGTCTCACTCGTTTCATGGCAGCTATAATACAGTGCGTAATCGCCTGATTTACTTACGCCTGTCCCTTTCAATCGCATTTCCTGTAAGGCAATAATATCGGCTTTGTACTTCTTGAGTACCTCCGCAAAAGCGATAACTGCGCCTTTTCTGTGTAACGTGCGCACATTCCAAGTGCAGATTCTTATATCGTGTTCCTTTATACGTTTGCGGGGTCGTCAATATTGGGGGGTTTGGTTTTCTTTTTCGTTGCTTTTTCATAGTAGGAGGGGTTTCCCGAGTGTGGGCAACTAACCCAACGCCTCAACCAAATTTTTTATAGTTCTTATGGGTGAAATCGCGGCACATATCAGCCCACTATCCACGATTAAATATCCAAATAGGAGGTTTACATATATACATATATGGCCGAGCGGGCAAATGTTTGGCCCATGTGGACCAAACGCAAAGTTTACTGGTTAGGCTAGGTTGGAAAGAGGAGTGGTTTACACCAACATTTGTCCAATATTAGGACATACACTTAAATATGTGAATTGCATGATGTGCGCTCTAGATAAGGGGGAACATTAGAAGTCATCTTTGGATTTGGTTTTCCTGAACATCTAAGAATTCTGTTTTGTTTGTTGCCATTCCCCTTACGACAGTTATTTCACGAAATGTGTCATTTCCTAAGAATTGGCTTCGTATGCTTGTAAACGCTTTTACCAGAGGTCAGAGGTTGCTAGTTTTCCGCCATCGTATGAGTCCCTGTCTAGTGTTATAGATTTACATGTTGTGACTACTTATGTTAGGTATTCGATCCGTACATCATCTATACTGCAGAAGAACCAATATATGTGGACATTGTCTGGGATGACTCCCAGATATTTCACTAACAAATAGTGCACTTTAATAACAATCAGGTGTAGGGCTTCATGTAGGGTATCACACAGTCTGGAATTACTCTTCCATTACTAAATAAGATTTTTTAATGTGCACCTGATGTTGTTGTTTTGTATGTATTTAACGTATGGAATGTTTATCGAACCAATTGAAATTGCTGTGACAACAATAAAAATGCATCGGTTTTTGTGTTCTGCTCCGTTCGATATGTACGAACGTACGTATATCATCGTCCTCTACCACAACGATGACGACGACGACAAACATTGACAATTATATAATCGAAGAGAAGAGACTACACCACTGCTAACTTAGGCTCCGCACTTTTCTTGGTCTAATATCGGCTACAGAAAAAAAACGTAGCAGGTTGCAGGTTCAATCAAGGAAAAAAACGTTTCAGCAGCTGATCAAACGATTTGTAGCTGTAAACTTGGCAATAGCCAGTGTTTCAATTTTTTCTACTCTTTGTTTGTTGGTTTTACCAAAGATCAGACCTCGGGACGGTGAACGATGGTGGTGGTGAGTCCATTGACAGCAGCCGGTGTTTATGAATTTGTTGGGAATGTAGTAGAGGTAATCATTGTAGTTCATGTATAGTATGTATGTAGTATATATCTATGTAGTATATATCTATACACATATATTTGTATGTATGTATCTATGTGTAATAGTCGAGACAAAGTATCCTTACTTGGGTAGTTGGCCATGTTGCAACCCGACGACCAGAGATAGACCACAAACTTACAAAAACTTTGAACCAAATCAAGCTTCATAGCTGCTGCTGATCGATCGATCACCAAATGGAAAAAACTAATAAATAGTGAGCAAGTTGTTGTTGCTATTGCATTTGTTATTGTTGTTGCTGCTGCTGTTGTTTGTTGCTTGTTAAAGCAATAATCCAATTAATCGAACAATTTACTTTAATCTCTGGCATTATTATTGAGGTATGAGTCAAATCAAAAATCAATGTTACTCCTGGGGATAAAAGTCGAACGAGAAAGATGAGCGACTATGGCAGAAACAACAACAACAGCAGGAGCAAGAGAACGACAGAAAACCAGAATTTGTCCTTTTTGTTCTTGAACAAATTAAATGACTTAAATGGACATTTTATGTGCCATATCTATTGTTGATCATTTAGTTGGAGTTTATGAACGCATAATAGGATTGTCTTAACTGAGAAATTTTGTGGTTTTGCACACATAACAAGGGAATTAACTTAGAATAATTGTTCAATATCAGAACTATCATCGATCCTCAGTGAAGATAGAGTTTCCTAAAGTATCGATGATTTTAGAATCATTAGGTTTTATGAATAAAAAAACAAACGTAACAAAGCTTCAAAAATTAGAATTTGCATATTTACAATGTCTATAATACATCATGTCGGAATGGGAGAATATATCGGCCCACTCCATTGCCAGATCGACATTTTATGAACTTGCAAATCTTATATGAACCGAATGGAGTATCATATTTGTATATTTGAAATATGTAATACCAGGTCTATTGGACCGCTCCTTATGGTACCGTCCAACAGTTCAATTTTTCGATTAAGATAATTTCTGAAACACGTTGATCCGCGGGATCCTCCACCAAGTAAGTATGTATGTAGTATCTAAACACTGATAGACTATTTATTGTTCTGATGTTCCGTTATTTTATTTTATTGTAACGAAAATCTCCGAGGAACCACACCTGAAAATGAATACTGTATAATTTGTTGTACTATAATTCCGAATTCCATACCAAATTTATTACAATTTAATACTCTTCATACACATAAGCATTAATTTCTATTATGCAGATTCAAAAAGATAATAATTCATATTATATATTTTAGAAAATACCTACAGGTTCCACATTTAATTCCATTCAGCTCTTTTCGAACACATAAATACACATTTTCAAGACTATCTCCATATATCAATCGTACTTCTAATTTCACAAAATTTAGTGCCAAAAACCATTTGGTATTCTATTCTCTCCGTCTGTAACCCACATTCCAAATTTTAGGTTTCAGTTACCAAATCCAAATTTTAAAAATGTAGTGCATTTAGTACGAATTTCGAATTTTCAAACCTGTCTCCATAGCTCAATTCTACACTTCAACAGTAATCTAAATCTCAAATCTCAGGAGTCCAGCTCTATCCATTCACCCAAATCCAAACTGTTTTGTGTCATTTTGTACTTTTCTTACTCATTAGTAATAATTTCTAAAACTACATCAATCCTGCTCTCTAAAAGTAATCTTAATTCCAATGTCCAAATTGTACCAAATTTAATACTTTTTTACTCATAAGTACGCATTATAAAAAAGCTGCTTTCAAATAGTATTCGTTAGTTCAAATTTAAAAATTCCAGGTCCACTATTCACCAAAATTATGATATCAACCATATCTGTTCACAAAGATCAATTGTACCATATTTAGTACCATTGAGTACTTTTAGTATAATAATTGAATTTACAATACTAACTCAATCCTGTATTCTAACAGCAATTTGAATTCCAAATAAAAGATAAAGTGTACTAAATTTAGTACCATTAAATACAGATAATTACGTTTACACAAATTCAAATTGTACGACATTTAGTACCTTTAGTACTTTTCGTACCAATAAGTACGAATTTGAAAAACTACCTCAATCTCATACTCTAACATTTATTCTTTCACTACAATTTTAGGATATCAGCCATATTCTTACCCACAAATCCAAATGGCACCAAATTTAGTACCATTAATACTTCTTGTACCTATAAGTATGAATTTCTAAAACCATTTCTATACATTAACATCATTTTCCAACCTGTTTAATGTTTTTCGTACACTTATAGGTCGAATTTCCAAAAAACCCTTGTGTTCATCTTTCGCACTTTCTATCAGTAACCCACTTTCCAAATTTCGAAGTTCTAGCTCTTTCCGTTTGCTAAATACAAAGGGTACCATATTTAGTACTTTTCGTACCCTTCTAGTTCGAATTTCCAAAATCCTAGCCTTACCTCACGCCTACACATCACCAACAACCCACACTCAAAAGTCAGTTACTCACTCACTTAACACTAAGCTCTTTTACATATTAGCATATCGCAGATTTTCTACAAAAATGTTTTTCATTCTCCAAACATCAGGTAAGCAAAATTACAGCCACATGATTTGTGGCTAAATCCTTCAAAATACCTTCAATATAAAAATGCAGTAAACAGATTAAAAATACCGGCAATTCTACATTTTATGGGGGCTATTTCAAAACATGCTTTTCACCCTCCAAGAACCGGAAATTACAGATACTTCGAAAATGCGACAAAACCTTCTGGACGGGAAAGGTTTCGGACTGTGTTGAAACATGTACCTATATGGCCAAATTTTTACAAAAATATATTTGGCATTCTCCAAAATTCCAGAACATCATATTACAACCATTTCGACTGGAAATTGCGACTAGACCTTCGAAATACCGAAAATAGGGTGGTAACTTTATATAGGGGCTATACCAGAACATCCACCTACGAGTATATTGGTAATTTTACGCGTATATGCATGCCATCCTCGAAAAATGCGCATTCATTGAAACTAAAATTAAGTTCGAAGATGGGACCTATCGGATCACCGCTATTGATCAAATGATCCCAGCTTTGCAAATTGTAATAAATTTGCCAAACTTGATCAAGTCCGAAGATGGGAACCATCGTTCAACTCTCTTTTGAATCTCCCAATAAAAACCAGTAAGGAAAGAAGTAAAGTCGGACTGGGCCAACTATATGATACCCTTCACCTTTATGTATATTGTATACATATATATTCTAACAATTTCATGTCAATGTTCCCTCGAAGGAAAGTACACCTTTCTGCAACCTATGCTAAATTTAATTTCAGGCGGGCAGATTTAGAATCGTTTGCGAGACAAATTTATGGTAATCGATTTATAGCAAACTTGATACAAGCGACTTAGTATGCCGCACTGTTAAAAATATAATCTCACTCAGACACCCGTTCGACATGTATGGTAGGTTGTGCAAAATTTCGTGTCAATCAAACAAATATTAGAAGTTCGATGCACCATTTACCTAAAATCGGACTAAAATATATATGTGGAACCTATATACAAATCTGATATTCTCGAAACTTAAAACACCTATTCTAAACTCAATTCAGTACGCTATGCCAAATTTGGTGGAAATCGATAGATATATAAGGATTTTGGTGCAACATTTACATTAAAGCGGACGAATATATATATATATATATATATATAGCTATATCAAAATCTGAACCGATTTTCAGGTTCATCATCATTTATCATTCTGGACTTAATTTAGTACGCCATTCCAAATTTCATGCAAATCGAAAGATATATAGAGATTTTGGTGCACCATTTACCTTAAATCGGACGAAAATATATATGTGAGCTGTATCTAAATCTGACCCGATTTTCACGAAACTTAGCACACATCATTCTGGACCTAATGCAGTACTCTATGGCAAATTTCGTGCAAATCGAAAGATACATAGGTCCGCCCTTTTCTGAAACTAATTTTCCAATCGAAGTGGCTATTCTTGGTTTTTGGTGGATACAATTTCTTCGCACAAAGTGATCCATAAAGGCCCACATTACGATACCTCATTTTTTTTGTTATTTTTAAGGTTTAATCCGCAAATGAAGTAAGGTTAATAATCCAAATGAAGTAAGTAAAATTTGTCAAAATTTAAGAACATTTGCCAAATATTTGCACGGGTCACCCTATTTCTCTATATACTAAAGATCCTATCTGAATTTTCCGACCATAATAATTCACCTTTTAAAACTACAGGATTTTGCTGCTTTAAATTTAGATTTTATTTTTTAAAAGCTTTCTGTTTAATCACTGGATTTTTCTGTTCTCTGGTCACGATAGGTAATAATTGGGATACCAATGTTTCAAATAATCAATAGAAACTCAACAGATAGGCTACAAAGCATTCATTTAAAGGAAATTATTTGCTATTGCTACTTTTACTAAGTATGAATACCATCTAAGTCATAATAGATCATTAAACTTAATTTGTATAAAAAAGCACAGAACAGTATCGATCATTACGATTTTGTTTAAATGGAATAAATTTAATTTTCTTCGATGGTATAATTAAATCTTAAAATGGTAACACCTGATTATTTATACAACATTAAATGTTTATTGAACATTTAATGTTTATTATCATTTCCGTTATCCCCAATAACCATTCAAGGGAGCTTGAAAATCTCCAATACCATTGTCAGCAAGTGACATTTGTGTAATTACACAGATATGTCTTATGAACATAACATTGGACATTTTCGCAATTTGGTCGCAAAATAATTAACCATAAATGTCAGGAAATTCCTAATCAATGATTAGGTTCTTGGTTTTTTTATGCAGAAATGTTTGCGCTGACAGGTGATGTCAAGTGTAATGTGAAAAGCGTATTGACTTCCTTTAATATCCTCACGAAGCCAAAAAACACGAGAAAAACGTTTTAAATGTATGTGTGAGTGTGATGTTCATGTCTGTGTATGTAATTGACATTCTTGTGACTTTACTGCAGCACAAGATTGTTGCTTCAGTTTAGTTTTTCATGGTATTTCTTATATTTATTTCATTTTCTTGTTGTTTTTACCCCCTCCATCTTGAGCTGAACATCCAATTTCAGCAGCAGCAGAAAACAAGTTGTTGTTGTGAATTTGAAAATGATTGTTACAAATCATAGGAATTTTCCCACCTGTAGAGATACACATTGGCATGAATAAAATTAAATGTAAGACGAAGGAAAAAAACTGAACATGAAACAACAATGAGGAATATCGATCAGCAGAAGGAAAAAATGCTCTGAAACACTGCGCCTTCCAATTGACCATAAACAGAATTACTGAATTGCTTTTGAACGAGGACAAAAACCAAATAGCAACAATAGTAGCAAATAAATACAGACAACAAAATTTCATAAATAATGCAATAAGAAATCTATGAGATACCGCTATAGTTAATAATTTAATAGCAATGCAGTTTGTTAACACATTATTTATTTGATTTATAGGAGAAGCGGAGCATCTGCTAGCGATACAAACCAACCTGAGAGTCAGTCAGCCAGCCAGCAGCAGCAAGTTCCATGGAGACACTTGATCAGTCAGTCACATGCTGGCTGCAAAGCAACAATTAAATGTTGAGGGAAACAGTGGGAATAAATATTTTAAAATTATGTTGTACCTTCGATCCACTGTCATCTGTAGTAGGGGATCTGAACCTCTTAAATACTGAAATTACAAGCAGAAATTAGTATAGACTTCATCTCAGGAAATGTTAGGCTCCGCATGTCACAGTTTTACTATGTAACATGCTCTTTAGTCTTGGAAGGCGTTATGAATCGGTCCGGAAAAATTAACCAAATATATTCAATGAGCTTTTTATGCCCTCCACCATGAGGTGAACATACAAATTATATAGGATCGGCCTGGACCTTATTCGGGCTTTGTTAAAATGCGGACTAGGACTTTGAACATACCAAAAATAGGGCGTAAACTTTTTATATGGAAATATGTAAAAAAATAGACCCAGGTTGAACATTTTCTACAACATACAGACACTTTCTTTGGAAAATGAGCCCCGTAAATGGGTGGGACCTTCATATGTGACATATGTCTACATTGAAACTTTTCTTCGAAGAACTTTTTCTTGCGCATGAATAATTCGAATGCTAAATTTCAATTCGGTTGGAAAATGCGCCCTTAAATTTCTCTATACCCTCCATTTTTATACATCCACACTTTCACACGAACCAAACTTATTTTACCCTGCACCATAAGGTGGACATTCAAAATACTTAAGATCGGGACCCTTATATTATTTTTACAATCATGAGAAAGCCACGATTTTTTCAAAAATTTAAACATTTCATTATTATCAAAAATAGTTTCGTACTTTCTTCTCTCTCTCAAAAATAGTTTCATACTTTCGTCTCTCTCTCTCTGTCACCCTCTCTCTCTCTCCCCCCCCTCTCTCTCTCTCTCTCTCTCTCTTTTGGCAAATACAAATGTGATACTCCCAAGAAAAAAACCACCACCATTCATTGTTCGGCTGTGTTTTGTTTTGGTATCGATTTCTTCTCTCCCTACTGTTTCTCTTGTTTATAACCACGGTCTCTCCACTCACTCGATTGTGACTAGATTTGCTTTCCATTGTTTCGTTATTTGAGACACAGTGTACCGTACTCTGTTTTGGTGTTATAAAATTCGCATATGTATTTTCCAAATTATTTCGTTATTAATGTCAAATACAATATAATAAATATTTCTCGATGCGATAAACAAGTTCAACCGAAAGTTTAACATTGTATAATGACACAAAACAGGGAATATGTAAGTAAATTAGTAAAATCGAGACAAGACAAAACACAGAATGAAATGCAAAATCAAAATAGAAAAATTAAAACGATAATAAGTTCCTATTCCAAAGTTTGTGCGCTCTCTGTGACATGAAACCATTATTTAAATCTGGACATTGACAATACTTTCTGAACAATATTCATATAATATATGAATAATTTGTTCTGTGAATTAGGATCTTGTTGAAAGATAGACCTCTAAGAAAACAAGAAAATTCGGGATATCTTGAAAATTATCTGCGAAGAAATTGTTTACTCACCAAAAACCCTGAATGAGGTGGGACTTTTATATGGATGAACCCATATTGAAATTTACCTAAATCTATCAATTCGGTTGAAAAATACGTCATCAAAATACATAACAAATGAAAAGTCGTTAAGTTCGGTCGAATTTTTTATACCCCAGAATATGTGCATTAAAAATATCTTCTATCGTAGCGATCTTTATTTGGGAGCTATGACAACGTATCTCACATCGATGGAAAATTTTCTGTAGAATAATAAAAACAACTTAAATTGTAGTGGAATTTTATGTAGAAGCTATGTAATAACGTGGACTATTATCGAAATTTTCTGCATCGATTTTGTTCATACTCCAGGAACCCATAATGCTAAATTTCAGTCACTTAGGTGAGAAAATTTTAGCTATATCAAAACATGAACCGATATTCAAAATTTTGGGCGAATATTTTGTTTATCTTCCTAGAATCTGGAATGCAAAATTATAGCTACTTATAGCCACTTCTCGAAATCATTTTTCCCCACAAGTATGAAATTTCAAACTACCATAACATCGATGGTAAAAATTGGATAAATGCCATACAAATACAGAAAATCCAGCAGGACTTTTATATGGAGGCAATGTCAATGGATCCCATATTGACATTTTTTGCAAATATTATTTTCACTTGTCAAGAATTCGTTAAATCTATAACAGCCACTTCGGTGAAAAAATGCGTCCAAAAAAATCAAAACATCACAAATCGGACGGAACATTACATGTGGACTATCCATATCCATAGATCCATATTGAAAATGTTAGGAATAAACGTTCTTCACACACCATGAACCCGCTATGCCACATTTTCCCACCAAAATGGCTGAAAACCTTGTTGGGAATATGTGGCAAAAACTTTCAAAATGAGGCGGAACCTAAGGAACAGCCAACATATGGAACTATATTGACATATATCTGCAATTTACCTTGCTAGTGATGAAAACTTACAGTCACATTATTATAGATCGAAATGGAGCTAAAACCTTCAAAGTAGCGAAAAAAGAAGAAGAGGTATCGTTGAATGGAGGTGCAAAAACGAAAATTGTCTGCGGAATTTCAAATCTCAGGTACTTCTGTTGGAAAATGCAAAATAAAAACAACATTTACAATCATATTATTACAGATCGAAATTAGAGCAGTATTGTTGTATGGAGTATAACAAAACTTGGACCTATATCGGAAATTGTCTACGAAGATAGGGGGTATAAGGAAATGTGGACCTATATCGAAAATGATTTACGAAGAAGTTCTAGACCCAACACGGAATTCCAATTAATAGGTACTTCGGATGGAAAATGCTAATAAGGATATATTGGTCCTCGCAATACAAAATGTGGATCGATACATATATCCCATGTTCAGTGCCAAGGATTATGTGAAAAAATTTTGAATATTACTAGCTCTATCGTGATTTCAACAGACATACGAACAGGCTGGCGGAAATAGATATATAGGCATATATGATTATTCTGATAGGTAGGATAACCCATCAAGAACCCTAAAAATTTATGATTATATACACATCAACTTACGGCGGTAATATTGAATTTGTTTTTTCTTCCCCAAACAACCACTGTTCTCCCATTGCAACCTAAGAGGGGTGCACAAAATTAGAAGCATTCATGTTGAGCCATTTTTTGTTTTTCTTCTAAAATCAACTAACAAATAAATACACCAACATTGATTCATTGTCCGCCGATCGTCCGGCCGACGTCTTAAAAGTATTCCACCAAATAGACAACGTCAGCAACGTGGTGTCAGCGACATGGACAATGGCGTATGGGGTTAAAAGATACATTAATCATTTGTTATTGTCGTCCATTCGACAGCTATCATTAACGTCAGATAACGTCATTATTATCAATTTAATTGAAAAATTACATACAAGCAGCAACAAAAAATACTGTGAGTTTTTTGTTTATTATTTGTTATTTCTACTAAAAGGTTCATTGTAAAGTACAACAAAAAGTGATCGTAAAGGACCAATTGAAAAATGGGCAGTAGAAATAGGTTTTTTAAGAAACATATGTGGCATCAATTGATATCGAGAAGGTAATGTAATTCTCCTAGGATCATACAATTCTTACTGAAAATAGTCCCAGGAAACAAATGCTCAATTAAAAAAAAAAAAATTAATTCGAACCTGTAACTATCTGTAAAATGTCAAAATTCCTTTACGATACAGGTGATTTATAGTGATTGTCTTGGGGCAAGAGGCCTCTAAAGCATACATTTCAAAATTTAGATCTATACATTCAGATATAGATTCATCCAAGAACCAAGAAAGGTGATAGAGAAGACTGAAGCTAATAAAGAAATAACAAGTGAAAAAGCGTTAAGTTCGGCCGGGCCGAACTTTGGATGCCCTCCACCATAGGTTTGCAGACAGATACTTCAGATGAAAATATAGGGAACATACCAAAAGTGAACCTATACCGATTTATGTAAACCATTGTGTACACCAAATACAAATGAATTAATGAAAACCCAAAGCGTGGGCTGATACTAATAACGCATGGTAGAGTATACAATCCTTAAACTACTACAATTTAGATTACAAAGTTAGATTACATACTGTAGGAATTAGCGAATATTTGGGGTTATAGTTATATGAGAGCTATGCCTAATTAATGAACGACATATGTCAATTTTGAACCCAATATTTTTGTTTTGTGTCTCAATTCTTTCCTTCAGGAGGTATAATTATATGGGTGAGATGCTGGCCGATATATTTAATTATCGTCAGGTTCGAGTTTTTTTATCACGATTTCCTTGGAAAGCAGAATGATTACAAACGATGGATAAATCGTCTTAGAATTTCTTAATTTGTAGGATAAAAGTGACTATTTCGAGTAACGACTATCCCCTATACTATACGCCTATATGGCGACAACCCCTACACACGGAACTAAACAGCTAACTATTTTAATATAAGAAGGGGGTTATATGGGAACTACCCCTAAAAGGGGGCGAATATTAATAACTTTTTGTAGGAAGATTTGTTACGATATGGGACTACAAAATACCAAATTAGAGCGAATTCGATTGAAAAACGCGCTCAAGAACCCCAAAATATCGAACATTGAGGGTGTCTTATAGTGGGGCTAACCGAAAAAATGGACCGATATTTATAATTTGTAGTGGAGACATTTGATACCCAGAAAGAACCTAATGTACCAAATTTCAGCGCATTCGGTTGAAAAATACGCTCAAGAACCCCAAAATACCGAAAATTAGGGGGGCTACCCGAAAAAATTGGCCTATATTTATAATTTTTGTAGAGAAAGTTGGTACCCAATAGGAACCCATTGTACCAAATTTCAGCAAATTCCCTTTAAAAATGCTCTTAAAACCCCCAAAATACCGTAGATTATATTGGGGCTACCAGAAAAAGTGGACCGATATTTGTAATTTGTAGTGGGGACATTTAGTAGCTATGCCTAAACGTTGACCGATATAACCCATCTTCGAACTTGACATGCCTGCAGACAAAATACGACTCTATACAAAATTCTCAATTCCTTCAGAAGATAGCATGATTACAACAATTTTAAGCTGATCAAGAATATATATACTTTATATAGTCGGAAATGATTATTTCGATGTGTTACTAATGGAAAAACAAAACTAATATGCCCTCCAAGGTAGTGGGTAATAGAAAGTTTTAGGGTCTATGGTTATAGAAGTTTGGTTGCTCAGATTGGGCTGTCCTAACCACTTCAGGTTTCTGATGGTGTAATAGATTAAATCAGGTTCCATAGTTGAATAGAAAGTTAGACACGGTGAAAAGCGAACACCAACTAATTTATGCCGTCTGCAGGTCAGAACTGAACAGCGATACAGGAGATATTCGATTGTCTGCGCCTCATCATCCTCTTCATCACAGCAATCTGTAACATCATGGTCCTAATTTTAGCTTTGCTCAGGTTCAACAGTCAGTTTGTTCTTTTGCTAAAAGAGTCGGTAAGATAGATCTTGACATATTGCACCTAGGTTCGTTGTGCCAAAATTAATTTTGCTAAAGAATGCCTCAAAATTCCGGAAAATGTGATAGATGGGTGGTTTGATTCTGTCAGCGATTGTTAGATCTGTAGATTCAAATCTTCGTCTAGCTAACTCGTCTGCTTTTTCATTACCCATGAAGTCACAGTGTCCAGAGAGCCGATAACTGTTAGTTAGTGTTCTCTGCATTCAGATTTGTTATCAATTCTGGTGTCTTCCAAATCGCGAAATTTTCAGCTTGGGAAACGTCAGCCCCTACACTTTTTTCTTCCTTTGAGGATCCATCTGTATAAAAAGCCAGACAATCCAGAGGAGGGTTACTACGGTTCCAATCATCTCTACTGGGGATAACAACATCTGCATAGTCAAATCTGACTGGTGAGTCGTCGCTTAGTTTTCCACGTTGGTTGAATGGGATACCTGACTCGTTCGTAATACATACATGTCCATAGGCACAATTTCACCAAAGATTTTGTTCATGCAGCCTTAGGGCACTATGTGCTGCCGACACTTAATGCTGATACCCAGAGGTCTAAAGTTCAACATTGCGTTCAGAGCAGCTTGGGGATTGCTCATCGGGGCGGCAGTTATGAAAATCGAGGTTGCTCTTTGTATCTTGTCTAGTTTGCTGGATGTCGACTTTTGGCATAGGGAGTGCCACCAGACAATATATCCAAAGGATAGGATGGGCCTTACGACGGGGTTATACCACCAGTGTATAGTCGATGGTTTTAGACACCAACATTTCTCAATGGAATTCTTGCATGTATAGAGTACAATACTTTGATACTTTGATACGGCAAATATATGCATCATCGAAATATTGGTTATAGGTCTCTTTTTTTTACAAATATCCGCCCATCTGTCTGGCTAGCCAGCTAGTGCGCACGATAACTCTCGAAAGAGGTAACCGATTTCATCCAAACTTTGCACATCGTAATATTTCTTCCAAACTTAGCTCAAGTTCAAAGTGGGGGAATTTCTGTCCACTCCGATGCTGTATATAGTTGTTCGATTTCTTCACAAAAATCTATACCAAGTTCAATCAAGAATAACGTGCGACAAGTTTTTTTAATCGGTCCAAATTTACATATAACCCTAGTACAACAAAAGCCCACCCTATTGTCGTACATCGTGCACATGCCTGAATTGGTGAATATTTTCAAATATTTTACCCGTCCAACTTTGGTCCTGTACTAAATGGTTTAATTTTCCTTGAAAACACAAATGAAGATCAGTCTGCATTTATTTATCCCATGTGTGTATACAGTATTCCTGCAACAAATTACCGACATAGTTCTCCTTCTGGCCCAATTAAATAATATGAATATTATTAAAAAGCAATTCATAACGACAACAATATACCTCACCAATATTTCATTGAAAACGAAAATTTATTAGCCAACCTAAAACCAAATTTCAAATGTTTTATTTATTTCGTTCGTTTATCCTTCCCTCCACATATTAGTTTGTCTGTTTATTTTCCTTGGCTGTTAAAAATGTTTGATTTTATTGCGAATTGATATCCCTTTCAATATTGCCCCCAAAAAGCCAAACGGCAAACAGTCCAATTATCGTTTGCTTTTTCGATTCGCTTTTTAGGCCGAAAGAATAATTAGGTTCAATGATTGACATGCGGGATAAGACAACATACACTTGGAATGCCGTAGCAAATTATCGAACGGCTACTGTTGTCAAACTAAAGTTGAGGATGGGATGATTCTCGAAAGGATGCAGGCTTATCTTTGTATGTTCTGTTTCTAATGGATGTTGGGATTAAGGAAGAGGGAAGGTTAAAACAAAACAACTGCAAAATATCCCTCAAGATGATGATCCATGGGTTTATGAGATTTTTGTTTGGAGTAACCCCTCCTCCTACTCCTGGCCCAATCTCTTTACCATTTATTTGGCAAACTGCTGGTTCATTGGTTGTTGTTGTTATGGTCGGTTTATTGAGTTAATCTGATGTTAAGTCAGATAGCGCTTTTAAGCTAAACTCCTGCTTCGTTCAGTTGGGTGCATGGGTATGTTGGTAAATAAGGTTTGGCCATTCAGATCTCCTGGCCGATCAAAGCCTGATCAAGACAATGACAATACAAAACAGACCATCATCATCATTATTTTTCGGGGTGCAAGAACTTGTTTAAGTTTTGTTTTCGTTTCATTGCCCATTCAAGTGATGTTGGTCAAGAGGAAGATCAACATCAAGCCAACCGAGGAACGAACGACCCAGCCTGCTCGCCAGCCAGTTGCCTATATCGCCCAATACATATCAACAACAACATATCAACTTAACTCGTGAAGAGCAATTACAATATGTTTAAATGCTAACCACAACGATATCTTATTATTTTCTGCAAATAAGCTTTACAATATTCCATCCGTCTGACTGGCTGGTTGGTGGATTACGCTAACGAGATCGGGAGTTTAAGGGATATCCTCTGCTTGAGTTTTTTTCTGCAGCCGTTGTTGTTGTCATTCGTTGCGCATGTCAACGATTAATTCTTTAAGCTACACATTGTCACTTGTTCGAAACAAAGCACCATCATTGTACACACAAGAATACAACCAAACAATAATAAATTTGACAAAGGGTTAAATTTTAGAAGGACACTAAAGGACACTGTTGTCCTTGTAAAAAAAATAATTTAAAAAAAAATCGACGCCTTGATAAAAGTTCAAAAAATAATTTTTAAACCAGTGGTCCTTACTTTGGGTATATTCTACATATGTATCCTAACCGATTTTCACGAAACTTAGCACATATCCTTCTGGACCTAATTCAGTACCCAGGGACTTTGGAGCCCCATTTACCTTAAATTGGAAGAAAATATATATGGGTGCTATATATAAATCTGATCCGATTTTCTCGAAATTTGGCACACGTCATTTTAGACGCAATTGAGATCACCATGCAAAATTTCGCGCATATCGAAAGATATATAGAGACTTTTGTTCACAATTAACCTAAAATCGGACAAGACTATATATATATGAGCTATATCTAAATTTGAAACAATTTAGCACAGATCATTCTGGACCTAATTTAGTACCCTATGCTAAATTTCGTGCAAATCGATAGATATGTAGAGACTTTGGTGCACCATTTACCTTAAATCGGACGAAAATAAATATGGGAGCTAAATCTGAACCGATTTTCACAAAACTTAGCACACATCATTCTAGGCTTAATTCAGTACGCTGTGCCAAATTTCGTGCAAATCGATAGATACATGGGACTTTTGTACACCATTTACATTAAATCGGACGAAAATATATATGGGAGCTATATCTAAATCTGACCCGATTTTTTTCGAAACTTAACACAACTCATTCTAGGCTTAATTAATTACACTGTGCCAAATTTCGTGCAAATCGAAATATATATAGGGACTTTGGGGCACCATTTCCCTTAACTCGGACGGAAATATATACGGGACCTATATATAAAACTTATCCGATTTACTCGAAATTTGGCACACATCATTCTAGACTCAATGGAGAACACCATGGCAAAATTTCGCGCATATCAAAAGATATATAGGGACTTTCGTGCACTATTAACCTAAAATCGGACAAGACTATATATGGGATCTATATCTAAATCTGAAACGATTTTCTCGAAACTTAGCACACCTCATTCTCGGCTTAATTCAGTATTTCGTGCAAATCGAAAGATATATAGGGTCTGTGGTGCACCATTTACCTTAAATCGAACGAAAATATATATGGGAGCTATATCTAAAGTTGAACCGATTTTCACGAAACTTAGTACACATCATTCTAGGCTTAATTCAGTACGCTGTGTCAAATTTCGTGCAAATCGAAAGATAATAGTGATTTTCGTGCACCATTTACCTTAAATCGGACGAAACTATATATGGGAGCTATATCTAAATCTGAACCGATTTTCACGAAACTTAGCACACATCATTCTAGGCTTTATTAAGTACGCTGTGCCAAATTTCGTGCAAATCGAAAGAAATATATTGTCTGTGGAGCACCATTTACCTTAAATCGGACGAAAATATATGTGGGAGCTATATCTAAATCTGAACCGATTTTCACGAAACTTAGTACACATCATTCTGGGCTTAATTAAGTACGCTGTGCCAAATTTCGTGCAAATCGAAAGTTATATAGTGACTTTCGTGCACCATTTACCTTAAATCGGACGAAAATATATATGGGAGCTATATCTAAATCTGAAATGAAAATATATATGGGAGCTCTGGGAGCAAATTTCAATAGGGTTCGTCCTTGGGCCAAATAAATGATCTGTACCAAATTTTATCCAATTCGAATCCTATTGCCTGCACCACAGAGTAGTGAAGGATATAAAAATCTACGCCTTGTTGGATCTTCAAAAAAAATTTTTAAAAAATCTACGCCTTGTTGGATCTTCAAAAAAATTTTTTTAAAAAATCAACGCCTTGTTGGATCTTCAAAAAATTTTTTTTTAAAAAATCAACGCCTTGTTGGATCTTCAAAAAAATATTTTTTAAAAAATCTACGCCTTGTTGGATCTTCAAAAAAATATTTTTTAAAAAATCTACGCCTTGTTGGATCTTCAAAAAATTTTTTTTTAAATCTACGCCTTGTTGGATTTTCAAAAAAATATTTTTAAGAAATCTACGCCTTGTCGGATCTTCAAAAAAATATATATTTTTTAAAAAATCTACGACTTGTTGGATCTCCAAAAAAATATTTTTTTTTAAAAATCTACGCCTTGTTGGATCTTCAATAAAATATTTTTTAAAAAATCTGCGCCTTGTGGATCTTCAAAAAAATATTTTTTAAAAAATCTACGCCTTGTCGGATCTTCAAAAAAATATTTTTTTTTAAAACTCTACGATTTGGTATATCTTCAAAAAATATTTTTGAAAAATCCACGCCTTGTTGGTTGGTCTTTTGAAAAAATATTTTTTTAGAATTTTTCGAAAGGAAATGGTGTCCCGCTTCGAAAACAATTACCTCGATTATTTTAAATACATGCGAAGAAGGGAAGGGAAATCACCCGGTGACTGAACACAAACGATCTCATTTTTTGTCTATACACGTATATAAACGACCAGAGGTAATTGTGTGCGAAATGCCGAATTAACGGGCAATTGCGAGAGAGTTTCGTAAGCGATTGTGTTATCGATGGCGTTGCGCCCTGGAGCCACTTTTATTTATTTGCAATGTGTCGATAATGGAGGATCATTTTTAACGCAGCAAGTAAACAACAAAGTATCGGGCTGGCCAACTTACTAAACGGCTGACAGGATGACCGAACATCACAGTGTGTGTATGTATATGTATGTGAGTGTATATTTATATCATTTACTCTGAAGATGGGCGCTATTAAGTTTTTATATCCACTAGCGAAAATAAAATTTACACAAATTCGGGAAAATATTTTCGAAGTGGGGTGCGGAGGGATAGGACATTTGCGAACAGTGTTTACCAAGAGATTGTCCTTTTTGACGTACAATAAAAACGGATTTTTAATTGTTGTATGCCGAAGTTCCTATGTGTCCTCTAGTTAAAGACCCAGTAGTCCTCTGTAAACAGCTCTGTTAGTGATCCATAAGTCCAACTCTGAGTAGGCTGTAGTAAGTCCCTCCATTAGATTTTCTCCTACCATTCCTGAGTGTATCTCCTGGATCCACTGTCTTTGAACAAATTTTCATTTCTGCCGCTATCAAATAAACAAAGTTCTTGGAAGTCCTTCGGAATGGTATGACTCGCTCGCTCTCTCCCTCAGAGCCGATAACATTCAGATCTTTATTGTACGATTGGTTTATTTATAATAATTAGGTGTTCCAAGTTTAAATATCTTCCTGCGGGTTTGTCTGCTTCTTCTTCGGCACATAAACCGGCCAAGCCATGCAGTTACTTTGTACCTGTGTGGATTATGTGGCCAACCAACACCAGAAGCTTATCGCAATCTCAGACTTTTTTTCCACTTGCCACACCACATTTTCGCTCTGTGAAAGCCATGGCTGCAAGTGCAACAAAATATTCCGATACACAAACAAATCTTGAGGATAACTTCGTAAAGAAAGAAGCTGCCCTCAGCCCATGGAGGATACTCTGCATGCATCGCAACAAAGCAACTGCTGCTGGCAAATCCTCTGGAGTTTCTTCTTTTTCTTCTTCTCAGCTCATAAACTCTTGAAGCTCGCACCTTTTGATATTTGAATGCCCAACACTGGTCTGTGTCGATGTTGTTTTTATTGGATTCTTGGCAATAACCAAACCAAATGATTGCAATCGATTTTTATATGACTTCCTTTCCAATTCCAGCGTGTATTTCTGTAGTCCAACATCTTTCTATTCTACTGGAGGCAAGGCTGTGGTTCTGCCACTGGCAGTTCATTCCGTTTGTAAATGGCCCGCATTAACATGGTTATTCGATTTATTAAGTAACTTCAATTTGCGTTTCGATTACGCGCGTAACGCCTGTTTTATGCTGGTGGGGTAGCTGTTCGATTTTTTTTTCTGGCTGGCTTGCCGTGCTATTTCCTTTTTAGTATCTGGGCCAAAGCAACAACAACAATATGTGAGTGGTAGTAGAATTGTTACAGATTCCATTTGGCACTTTTAAATGAAATATAATGTCTAGATCTAGGGTGGTATGATCAAGTAGTCTTCTTAAATATAGATCTACTTAGGCGTAGATTTTTTATCGATCGATCCGAGGAGCGAATATCGATTCGGACCATTACCTTGTGACAGCTAAGGTACGCACCCGTCTTAATATAGCAGCAAAGGTGCGATCTAATGTAACACGGAAATTGACGTCGAAAAGCTGCAAACACAACAGATAGCAGAAGCCTACTCCGCTCAACTTACCCAACTGCCTGACACCCCTTGCCCCGAAAATAATATAGAAGCACAGTGTTCAGAATTGCCCACTCCCTACAAATTGCAGCAAACACAACACTTGGGTACCAAAGACCACCATCAAGAAATCCGTGGTACGATCAGGAGTGTCGTAATGCCACTGATATGAAAAACGCAGCGTATAGGGCAACCCTGCGGACAGTAGCAACACGTAATGCGATGGAGAACTATCGAGAGAAATTGAGAGAGGAGAAACGTATTTTCAGAAAAAAGAAGAAAAACGTGAGCGGGAGCAAATCGAGATGTTTTTAAAAAATCTACGCCTTGTTGGATCTTCAAAAAAATTTTTTTAAAAAATCAACGCCTTGTTGGATCTTCAAAAAATTTTTTTTTAAAAAATCAACGCCTTGTTGGATCTTCAAAAAAATTTTTTTAAAAAATCAACGCCTTGTTGGATCTTCAAAAAATTTTTTTTTAAAAAATCAACGCCTTGTTGGATCTTCAAAAAAATATTTTTTAAAAAATCTACGCCTTGTTGGATCTTCAAAAAAATATTTTTTAAAAAATCTACGCCTTGTTGGATCTTCAAAAAATTTTTTTTTAAATCTACGCCTTGTTGGATTTTCAAAAAAATATTTTTAAGAAATCTACGCCTTGTCGGATCTTCAAAAAAATATATATTTTTTAAAAAATCTACGACTTGTTGGATCTCCAAAAAAATATTTTTTTTTAAAAATCTACGCCTTGTTGGATCTTCAATAAAATATTTTTTAAAAAATCTGCGCCTTGTGGATCTTCAAAAAAATATTTTTTAAAAAATCTACGCCTTGTCGGATCTTCAAAAAAATATTTTTTTTTAAAACTCTACGATTTGGTATATCTTCAAAAAATATTTTTGAAAAATCCACGCCTTGTTGGTTGGTCTTTTGAAAAAATATTTTTTTAGAATTTTTCGAAAGGAAATGGTGTCCCGCTTCGAAAACAATTACCTCGATTATTTTAAATACATGCGAAGAAGGGAAGGGAAATCACCCGGTGACTGAACACAAACGATCTCATTTTTTGTCTATACACGTATATAAACGACCAGAGGTAATTGTGTGCGAAATGCCGAATTAACGGGCAATTGCGAGAGAGTTTCGTAAGCGATTGTGTTATCTATGGCGTTGCGCCCTGGAGCCACTTTTATTTATTTGCAATGTGTCGATAATGGAGGATCATTTTTAACGCAGCAAGTAAACAACAAAGTATCGGGCTGGCCAACTTACTAAACGGCTGACAGGATGACCGAACATCACAGTGTGTGTATGTATATGTATGTGAGTGTATATTTATATCATTTACTCTGAAGATGGGCGCTATTAAGTTTTTATATCCACTAGCGAAAATAAAATTTACACAAATTCGGGAAAATATTTTCGAAGTGGGGTGCGGAGGGATAGGACATTTGCGAACAGTGTTTACCAAGAGATTGTCCTTTTTGACGTACAATAAAAACGGATTTTTAATTGTTGTATGCCGAAGTTCCTATGTGTCCTCTAGTTAAAGACCCAGTAGTCCTCTGTAAACAGCTCTGTTAGTGATCCATAAGTCCAACTCTGAGTAGGCTGTAGTAAGTCCCTCCATTAGATTTTCTCCTACCATTCCTGAGTGTATCTCCTGGATCCACTGTCTTTGAACAAATTTTCATTTCTGCCGCTATCAAATAAACAAAGTTCTTGGAAGTCCTTCGGAATGGTATGACTCGCTCGCTCTCTCCCTCAGAGCCGATAACATTCAGATCTTTATTGTACGATTGGTTTATTTATAATAATTAGGTGTTCCAAGTTTAAATATCTTCCTGCGGGTTTGTCTGCTTCTTCTTCGGCACATAAACCGGCCAAGCCATGCAGTTACTTTGTACCTGTGTGGATTATGTGGCCAACCAACACCAGAAGCTTATCGCAATCTCAGACTTTTTTTCCACTTGCCACACCACATTTTCGCTCTGTGAAAGCCATGGCTGCAAGTGCAACAAAATATTCCGATACACAAACAAATCTTGAGGATAACTTCGTAAAGAAAGAAGCTGCCCTCAGCCCATGGAGGATACTCTGCATGCATCGCAACAAAGCAACTGCTGCTGGCAAATCCTCTGGAGTTTCTTCTTTTTCTTCTTCTCAGCTCATAAACTCTTGAAGCTCGCACCTTTTGATATTTGAATGCCCAACACTGGTCTGTGTCGATGTTGTTTTTATTGGATTCTTGGCAATAACCAAACCAAATGATTGCAATCGATTTTTATATGACTTCCTTTCCAATTCCAGCGTGTATTTCTGTAGTCCAACATCTTTCTATTCTACTGGAGGCAAGGCTGTGGTTCTGCCACTGGCAGTTCATTCCGTTTGTAAATGGCCCGCATTAACATGGTTATTCGATTTATTAAGTAACTTCAATTTGCGTTTCGATTACGCGCGTAACGCCTGTTTTATGCTGGTGGGGTAGCTGTTCGATTTTTTTTTCTGGCTGGCTTGCCGTGCTATTTCCTTTTTAGTATCTGGGCCAAAGCAACAACAACAATATGTGAGTGGTAGTAGAATTGTTACAGATTCCATTTGGCACTTTTAAATGAAATATAATGTCTAGATCTAGGGTGGTATGATCAAGTAGTCTTCTTAAATATAGATCTACTTAGGCGTAGATTTTTTATCGATCGATCCGAGGAGCGAATATCGATTCGGACCATTACCTTGTGACAGCTAAGGTACGCACCCGTCTTAATATAGCAGCAAAGGTGCGATCTAATGTAACACGGAAATTGACGTCGAAAAGCTGCAAACACAACAGATAGCAGAAGCCTACTCCGCTCAACTTACCCAACTGCCTGACACCCCTTGCCCCGAAAATAATATAGAAGCACAGTGTTCAGAATTGCCCACTCCCTACAAATTGCAGCAAACACAACACTTGGGTACCAAAGACCACCATCAAGAAATCCGTGGTACGATCAGGAGTGTCGTAATGCCACTGATATGAAAAACGCAGCGTATAGGGCAACCCTGCGGACAGTAGCAACACGTAATGCGATGGAGAACTATCGAGAGAAATTGAGAGAGGAGAAACGTATTTTCAGAAAAAAGAAGAAAAACGTGAGCGGGAGCAAATCGAGATGTACAGGAGTCAGAATGAAGTCCGAAAATTCTACCAACGGGTAAAACACCAAACCCTTCGGTTTGCAGGCACATCCTTCTGTAGAGATGAAGAAGGAAACCTGGTGACAGATACAGACTGCGTGCTGAGGATCTGGAAGGAGCATTTTGAAAAACTTCTGGTATCAAATAGTAGCAGTGAAGAGGTTACCCCAGAACCTATAATAGATGACGGTATAGAGTGTATACCACCTAGCCAAGATTAAGTCAGAATAGCAATCAGTCGGCTGAAGAATAATAAAGCAGCAGGTGCCGATGGGTTACAAGCCGAACTATTCAAGACTGGTGATCATATGCTTGTAAGGAGCATGCACCAACTGATTACTACAATTTGGCTAGAAAAATGCATGCCCAATGAATGGAACCTCAGCATCCTGTGTCCCGTGCTCCAAAAAGGAGACAAGACGATATTTGGCAACTATAGAGGAATACGTCTCCTTCCCATCGCATACAAAGTGCTATCCAGCGTACTGTGTGAACGATTGAAGGCAATAGTCAATGACATTATTGGACCATAACAATGCGGCTTCAGACCTAGCAAATCCACCATGGACCAGATTTTCACTCTGCGCCAAATCCTGGAAAAACCTCACGAAAAACAAATCGACACATTCCACCTATTCGTCGATTATAAAGCCGCATTCGACAGCCCTATCCGTTCAGAGGTGTATAAAGCCGTATCTGCTTTTTGGCATTTCTGCAATATTAATACCGCTATGCAGGATAACTTTAACAGGCACAAGATCGCTTAAAGTCGAAAAGGACCTCTTGGAGCCCTTTAATACCGAACGAGGATTCAGACAAGGTGACAGTTTGTCGTGTGACCTTTTTAACATCCTACTGGAAAAGGTCATGCGAGAGGCAAAAGTGAACAGAAATGTTACTCGCCTACGCCGATGACATCGACATAATGGGTCGAACACTGAGAGCAGTAACAGCCACCTTTGAACAAATCGAGAAAGAGTCCGTTTACAGACCCACGGTAGTAATCGGTGAGAAGACCAAGCTGATGTTATAATCGCGCAAGACGTCCAGTAGACTCGGACCAACTGTGGAACTTGAGAACTACAGCTTCGAGGTAGTCAAAGATTTTATATACCTTGGTACCGCCATAAACAAAACGAATGACATCAGTTTTGAAATTCGGAGACGGATAGTGATGGCCAACAGATGCTACTATGGTCTGAGCAAACAACTCAAAAGCAAGGCCACCTCCCGCCAGACCAAACTCACATTCTACACGACGACGCTGATATTACCCGTGCTGTTATATGGTTCTGAAGCATGGGTACTTGCGCAAGCAGATGAGGCAGCTCTTGGAATATTTGAGAGAAAAATTCTCCGAAAGATCAATTGGCCGATCTGCGTTGACGGAGAATATCGCCGTCGAATGAACCATGAGTTGTACCAGCTATTCTCGGACATCGACATTGTTAGACGTATTGAGCTGCAGCGACTACGTTGGCTAGGTCATGTTGAGAGAATGGATAAAGATGTCCCAGTCCAGACGACATAAAAACGAACGAGCTGATGGTTCACGCAGAAGGGGAAGGCCACGAATACGATGAAAAGACAAAGTGGAAGACAATATTGTCGAATATGGTCGTTCAAATTGGAAAAACTGCGCAAAATACCGACGCGCCTGGAAATCTTTTTTTTTTTTTTAAGCTCGGCTTATGGAACGAAAGTTCTGTCACAAGCCAGCTAAGTAAGTAAGCAAGCCGTAATTTTTTTAAAGAATATTTTTTCGAAGAGCCCAACAAGGTGTAAATTTTTTAAAGTAAATTTTTTCGAAGATCCCAACAAGGTGTACATTTTTTAAAGTACATTTTTTCGAAGATCCAACAAGGCGTAGATTTTTTTAAAGTATATTTTTTCGGAGATCCAACAAGGCGTAGATATTTTAAAAAATATTTCCCATACCGATCATACTCCCCTCCTCCCTGTTATGTTTTCCCAAGACACTTCAAGGTGAAGTGTTATGGTGAATACTATTGTTGCTACAATCATTTATGTACATGCGTGTGTGTGTTATAATTATAATTGCATTTATTCTGGCGCTCCCTGAATACAAGCCAACGTCGCCTGCCATTGCCACCGGCTACCAATAAAATTCCCATTGGTCATTTGGATAGGAAATAATCGATCGGCTATCATCAGTTATTGTTGCCAATTTACCTTTAGCGAGTGGGGGCTAACCCCACATTTTGGGAGCTGCCGCCAAACTCGCTCGCGTTTCATGCTCCTGTCTGGCAAAAGGCGTTGCTGGCTAAATTGCCAATTCATTTAAATGAAAAATTGCTCAATTTAAAATTGAAAATTGAGTTGTGATTATTAAAAGCTCCTGCAATGATGATTAAACGCCCATAAACGAGAGGGAATTAACAAATGGCTATGAGTGTCATGCATGGGCTTATTTTCGGGGCTGGCGTATATTTATGTCCGACCGACCGACTAGCTGGCTGGCTTGCCGGCTATCTTGTTGGCTTGTAGAGCATTGCAGTTTGGTTAATTGGCAGTTGGCATGGTTTTGTTGTTGTACACAATGATATACCGATTGTTGTTGTGGGCAGAGCGGGGCGCACACTAATTTACACGTTTATAAATAAGCTAATAAAAGGTGGATTTTCATTATCGCTTTTAAAATAACGAGCGATTAACTGTTTTGTCCGGAATACACAAAATGACAGATGGTAATTTATTTCAGTTTCGTATTGAGACGGACATGCACACTTAAATATGGAACCTGGAAGGATGGTAATGAAGATTTCAAATCCCATTAGAAAATTTCAGTTTCGAAACTTCGTGGACCAATTAATAATTTCATTTCCTGATATTATTATAACATAATTTATCTTGGTAATAATAAATTACATACAATGTTTCTGTTTTATTCGAACATCAATAAGAATTCTGCACAACCAGTTCGAAACAGCAGCGACAACTGGAACTGCCACTCATTCAAGAAATCCATATAAAATCGATTAGTAAACGTTGGGACATAAATCCACAGCGGGATACACCAATACAATAAGCTGAGTTTTTTTTTTCAACAAAAAATCGGAATAACTATCAGCGACAGAAGTGAGGTCCATATTGCTTTAAAGGCCCATCCAAGGCATAGGCGTGGATTTTTTAAAGAATATTTCTTCAAAGGGCCATCCAAGGCATAGGCGTGGATTTTTTAAAGAATATTTCTTCAAAGGGCCATCCAAGACATAGACGTGGATTTTTTAAAGAATATTTCTTCAAAGGGCCATCAAAGGCATAGGCGTGGATTTTTTAAAGAATATTTCTTCAAAGGGCCATCCAAGGCATAGGCGTGGATTTTTTAAAGAATATTTCTTCAAAGGGCCATCCAAGGCATAGGCGTGGATTTTTTAAAGAATATTTCTTCAAAGGGCCATCCAAGGCATAGGCGTGGATTTTTTAAAGAATATTTCTTCAAAGGGCCATCCAAGGCATAGGCGTGGATTTTTTAAAGAATATTTCTTCAAAGGGCCATCCAAGGCATAGGCGTGGATTTTTTAAAGAATATTTCTTCAAAGGGCCATCCAAGGCATAGGCGAGGATTTTTTAAAGAATATTTCTTCAAAGGGCCATCCAAGGCATAGGCATGGATTGTTTAAAGAATATTTCTTCAAAGGGCCATCCAAGGCATAGGCGTGGATTTTTAAACAATAATTTTTCAATGACCACCACTACCATGGGCCTGGGTTTTTTAAAGACCACCACTATCATGGGCCTGGATTTTTAAAGAATATTTCTTCAAGGACCGCCACTACCATGGGCGTGGATTTTTTTAGGAATATTTCCTCAAGTTCCGCCACTACCATGGGCCTGGATTTTTTAAAGAATATTTATTCAAGGACCATTCAAGGTACATGCGAGGATTTTCAAAGAATACTTTTTTAACAGGTCATCCAAGGCCTAGATGTGAATCTTTTAAGAATATATTTTCAAGGACCGCCCAAGGCATAAGCGTATTTCCTACTCTCACATTTATGGTTCCTGCAACCCCTGCTATTTAATGCTAAAAATTTGTTATTGATCTGTAAAACCTAACCGCTACCAAGAATTGATCATGGTTAACACTTTGCTACACTTTAGCGATGCCCAATCCAATATAGAACTGCAACACGTAATTGTGTTCGAATGTGTTCGAAATGCAGACAAGCAGTTAAACATTCAGGTGAAACGAAAATCAAAGTGCAAACTCTGCAAGTCAATTCCAAATATCTCTCTATCTACCCCCCTTCGATCTCTGCTGAGCCCAATACAAGTAATGCTTGTTGAGAATGCAACTCACCTGGTTCTGCCACTGTGCGATTAATAAAGACTTTATCTATTAGTGGTAATCGCAAAAATCCTTAACGTAAACGACAGGCTGACTGTCCGACCGTCCGACAGACAGCCAGGAGAGAAGTAAACATAGGAACGAAGGAAATCAGAAAAAAAACATGTGGCAAATATTGTGTCCATGAACGCATTCACATGTCGACCAGGTCCAAGATATTCGCGTTCAGGAGCAACAGGTTCAGCTTCCATGGAATGTTATACCATGCACGATCCATTTGTTTGGTCGGTCATCATCATCAGCAGCAGTAGTGAGGTGAAATGAATTGTCATTGCACTGCGTGCGAACGCGGCAAAGCTTAGTTATGGAGCGAACAAATGATGCTGATTAAAATGATGATTGCTTCTGTTTTGGGCTTGACTTTTTGTTTCAACGAAAGATAACGACAAAATACATGAATTCTGCTGCTATTACTACCGGTGCTGATGCTACTGCATACCTGCATAACTTGGTCACACAGACACAAATACATTTATTAGTTGACAGATTTGTAATTATATGTAAAAGAAGTTCGGACCAATATGCGTGGATTTTAAAAATAAATTTTTAAAGGACCAACAGCGCCATTGACTTGGATTTTTAAAGAATATTTTTAAAGGAATTTTACATAGGCGTGGATTATAATTTTTTCAAAGGACTGTTAGAGCCTTAGGTGTGGATTTTTAAAGAAGAATTTTTTCAAAGGACTATTAAAGCCTTAGGCGTGGATTTTTAAAGAAGAATATTTTCAAAGGACTGTTAGAGTCTCAGTCGTGGATTTTTAAGAAGATTTTTTTCAAAGGACTATTAGCGCCTTAGGCGTGGATTTTTAAAGAATAATTTTTTAAAGGACCAACAGAGCCTTAAGCGTGGATTTTTAAAGAAGAATATTTTCAAAGGACTATTAGAGCCTTAGGCATGGATCTTTAAAGAAGAATTTTTTTCAAAGGACTATTAAAGCCTTAGGCGTGGATTTTTAAAGAAGATTTTTTTCAAAGGACTATTAGAGCCTTAGGCGTGGATTTTTAAAAAAGAATTTTTTCAAAGGACTATTAGAGCCTTAGCCGTGGATTTTTAAACAAGAATTTGTTCAAAGGACTATTAGAGCCTTAGGCATGGATTTTTAAAGAAGAATTTTTTTCAAAGGACTATTAAAGCCTTAGGCGTGGATTTTTAAAGAAGAATTTTTTTCAAAGGACTATTAAAGCCTTAGGCGTGGATTTTTAAAGAAGATTTTTTCAAAGGACTATTAGAGCCTTAGGCGTGGATTTTTAAAGAAGATTTTTTTCAAAGGACTATTAGAGCCTTAGGCGTGGATTTTTAAAGAAGATTTTTTTCAAAGGACTATTAGAGCCTTTGGCGTGGATTTTTAAAGAAGAATTTTTTCAAAGGACTATTAGAGCCTTTAGCGTGGATTTTTAAAGAGGAATTTTTTTCAAAGGACTATTAGAGCCTTTGGCGTGGATTTTTAAAGGACTATCTACACACATACATATTTATATTCAGCTTTCATCAACGATTCCATAAATTGTTTTGTATAACACGCAATTTATGTTGCATTGTGACAGCCATATTGAATTCATTACTCAAAAAAGCAAATCGAGACACAACAACCAACTACAAATGCAACAACATATAATTAAATTGTTCCCCTGAGAGACTAACGATCGTTGCCACCACCACCACAGAGCACAAACCAGATCAACAAAGTTACATCTTTGCGAAAACAAAAAATGGAATTAATTACACCAACTCAAATGCGCTGTATGATCAGATTTCAATGGTCAGCGGGAGAAGGGTCAGGAGTGGTTCTGATGGTGGTCAGACGAATTGTTGCTTGACTTGGTTGGTGGTGCTGGCGGTGGTGCAACTAATAAAATGGCATCTTAACAACCTCTTGATAAAGTGTTGCCACTTTGTGACAATTACAAGTGGTTAAATTAGCACATCTTACCATAAATAGTCGTTGCAAGTTCTGTTTTAAGTCTTGTCCGAACATTAGTTCTTTTCATTCCGACGGTTTGCTGATGGTGGTTGGTTGGCCAGGTAACAACAATTGGTGGCATTTATTTTTCTGTCATCCGTTTTGCCCACCATATAAGTTACGATGTCTATATTGAGATGTATCTGCGTCTGTGTGTAGGTGAATAAATACTTGGCCACAACAAGGTTAGGCTTCGACAGGTTATGATGGGAAATATTAAATAACGGTTTGTTTTCTTGAGATATGGTCATGTTAATAAATATCATATCCTGTTATAAATGCAATGGTATTGTGTTTGTAATTCTTTAAAAATCGACGCCTATACTTGGATGGTCCTTCAAAAAATATTCTTTAAAAATCGATGCCTATGCCTTGGATGGTCCCTGAAAAAATATTTTTTTAAAAATCCACGCCTATGCCTTGGATATTATTGCTCTGTCAATCAAAATATTTTTTTTTAAATAATTTTCAAAAATTCATTCCAAATGATTCCGCAACGATTTATACAAAAATATAAATGTGAATGTTTCCAACCATATAATTACTGCAATTGTCCTTACAAGTCCATAGCTGCGAAGGTCTTATTGGAAAATATACAAGATGTTGCCGAGACGTTAATAGAGGTACAAAGATTCTACATATCCTTCCCTTTCTGATGTTTCCTTCCTTCAGGTTATGACTCTGTGTAATATTCCCAAACACAAAGCCAAATTATCGCTGGATATCATCAAATATTACTTTCTCCATTTCGAAGAGATCATTGTAGGAGTCGATGCCTTGCCACGAAAACGTCTCTCCAAAGAAGACCTCTTTCATGATCTTCATCGTAAATGTGGTATGAATCGGTGGGAGTCTCAAATGTCATATTCAATAATTAAACGAGTCTTTCGTGCTTTCTATCATGGTTCGGGGGAGGGTGGCGTTCCCAACCCTTGGCTGCGAGAACAATTAAAACACACCACGGAATGTATGTGGGCTCATGCTGCAACAAAAACTGCCCAAGTTTATGCCGCATATGAGGGTGCCTTTATGATTTCCCAAAAAGCTTTGGAGGGAAAAATTAAAAATCTCTATACTGAGCTGCATCAACGGATGCAAGCAAAACCCCAACCAGATGAAAATCAAGAATGCACCTGTGCAGCATGTCCGGCAAGGATAATGAGAGAAAGTTTAAAACCAGTCAGAGTCACCACAAAAATGCATAACATTAGTGATCCTTTTGAAGAGATCTATAGAAGGGAGGTGGATAAAATGCTTTATGATCAGGAAAACAATGAAGAACAGGAGAGGAATAACAATCCCAAAGCGAAATGTACCTGCCCCACATTAAAAAATGATAACAATCATGATTACTACCAAGAAGCAGCTAAATTGTGTAATACAGGTTATGGTCAAGGTCCATTTGATTGTCGATGGTTTAAAATCAGCAAAGAAGAATATGAAGAGGATGATTTGGATCCCAAAATAAAATTACCCGAAGAGTTGCCATGTCAGCCATGCCAAGAGGAAGGAGACAACTCATCATGCGATTCGGAATGTCTATGTAATTGTGAAGTTTGTAACTGTGAATCGGAAGAGGAGTTGGAGTGCGGCGAAGCAGCCGTTGATGTGGGGGATGATGAATCCAGCCAAGACATTTCTTTAATATCTAAAATTGAAAAGGAAATTTTAGGTGAAGAAGAACTTTCAAGAAATGAAATTGAGGATACAAATGATGATGATGAAAATTGCGCGAATTATTCGAATTGCAAATATTCGGAAAAAATGCAAAATGCGGTTCGACAAATTTATTGAAGTGCAAAAATAAATTAATATATGTTTAAAAAACCAACAGAGCCATAGGCGTGTTTTTTTTGGAATATGTTTTCAAAGGACCATCACTACCATAGGCATGGATTTTTAAAGAATATTTTTTCAATGGACCATCACCACCAATGGGGTGGATTGTTAAAGAATATTTTTTTAAAGGACCATCACCACCAATGGCGGGATTGTTAAAGAATATTTTTTCAAAGGACCATCACCACCAATGGCATGTTAAAGAATATTTTTTTCAAAGGACCATCACTACCATAGGCGTTTAAAGAATATTTTTTCCAAAGAACCATCACTACCATAAATTGAGGATACGGTTAGTCTGCCTCTCTATGCTCGCGTTAAGGACTTCCTCCTTGAAAGAGTTAACAGAGGTCGATGTATTTGAGGGTATTCTAAATTTTTGAAACTGCATTGGTAAAGTTCAGGCCATGGCAGCCACACTAACATCACACGAATAGATATTATCGGCATTATCATATCGTCATGAAGTGGTTGTTAGGTGACGATTCGAGGTCGACCGTGGCATAGGCTCTTATCATGAGAGAGACTTGTCGCCTACGCCTGAAATGCTTAGTAATGCGACAAGGTATCAACAATACTCCTTCAAAAAAAATCGGTAGCCTTCATGAAACCGTAAAACTATGAATTACACGCGGTTGCCTAACATCCCAGACTTATGGAGGTCACTTTAGGCCTTAGACCTTCGAAATAATTTGGCTTTGACGATCTTGAAATGATAAGCTCTTGATTATTTCATGATTATTTCCGCGACTGTACTTAATACGCAGCTTAGCAATTCAATTTTTTGACCTTTCCATCGTCCGCCACCTATGGACACGTCCGATAGCTGTGCATTTATTTGTTAGGATATTTGTTGTTGTTAGTCTAGAGTTTGAAGATAATCAGTTCAGATGCTCCATTACAACTCAAATCTCCCCCTAAAGGATCGTATTGTGGTTTGGCCCTTGCATCAGAGTAGTCCCTATAGAAATGTGTCCTTCATTGTTTGGTATTTTTGGGAACTTTGGTCAAGTTCTTCAGTCAAATTGATATTTTGGGTGTCGAAACTTTTAATATTTGGTATTTTGAAGGGTTTAACCATATTTTCCCACCAAAGTAACTATAATTTTGCATTTTGGGGGTTTTGAAGCTGTCAGGGTTCAGACATAGTCCCCATAAACTCATTCTCCACTTGAAGTACACTGGAACTAAGTAAAGCCCCCTTGTAAATATATATCCCCACTGTAGTATTTTTAAGGTCCTAAAAAATCCACGCATGTGGTCCTAATACTTCTTTGAAAAATATTCTCTAAAAACTATACTTTGGCCTTCCGTGTCCTTTAATGATGAAAAATATGTTTGCAAAAATTTTCGATACAGATCCATATTTTGATTTAGTCCCAATAAAAAAGAGACACTACCTATTTTCGGTTCTAAGAAGATTTTCGCTCGATGTGACTATAATTTCTCATTCCTGGTGAATATATAACGTATCTCCAGAAAGTGCTCATTATAAGTTCATGATGTTTACGTCGCTACCATACAAAGTCCCTGCTTGGTCCATTTGTCAAGCTATGTATCTGTTATTTGGTATTTTAATTTTGTAAATAAACAACCTAGTAGCAGGCATTTACAATGACAAAGTCACCATATGAAGTTCCCGACTTTCTGAAGAACTATTCAATGTACACATATTTTAACAAGGATCAACCGAGATTTTTATGAATTCAAGTCCGGCTTCACAATTTTATCACCTTTTACTGTTGACGTCACCATATATTTGTGAAAGATTCGGCATTGCAAATTATCGATCTCCTATTTAAATTTTCCTCTTGCACAATTAATTAACCTTAACTATTTATTTCAGTTGACTTCGAAGTTACATTTCTATATTTTTTTTTTGCACTAGTCCTCTTTCTAATCCGCTCACTACATACATACATACAAACACACATGCTTACGCTAACACAAAATAAATTCTTGGAATGGTGTCATTGGTTAAACACCTTTCTTTAGTAATTGTATGTCATTTCCTACTAATTCGATCATTTTATCATGTCTCTGCTCGGTGCACTGCAACAACAACAACAACAATGAAAAAGCCAATAACAACAGCAACAAATATTACAATTGACCTTTTAAACAAATAAACTCCCAGAGCAAAGTAATAAATCTCCAAATGGAAGCCAATAACAAAAAAAGAACCTAGGCAGCCAACCAACCTAAGCCACGAAAAAGAAACAATAAAGGTATCCAGGAGGAGTTGGAGTAACGAGCAGCCAACTCAAAAAAAAAACTAAAGCGAGGTAATCTACAAGAATCTGTTAACGAATCCGCACACAACACAAAACTTAATTTCCTCTCCAAAGAAAAAAAAATCGCCAACAACAACTCCATATGGAATAGAGACAAAATTCAATATCACACCACCACCACAAGAAGGAGTTCGAAAAAAAACGGAAGAATTCATTTCGGTAAGGTGGGGAGGAGATCAGGGCAAAAGGGGCGGCATCAATTTAAAAGGCCATCTAAAAATGTTGTAGAGCATGTCTAGTTTAAGCTTAAACACTAAATAGCCAAATCGCTGATCACAATTTAGTTTAACTTGGCCATGGAGCAAGGCGAGCGAGTGAGCAAGCCCAAGCCAACCAAACAGCCAGAGGATTTGTTGATCGAACCCAGACCGAGGTATCCATCCATCCGCCAATATGTTGGGCCTTGTGTTTTTTGTTATTGTTGTTGTGCTGGCTTGATTTAACTTTAAAGCTATTACTTAACATCAATTCGTATGGCCTTCTGGAATTACAAACAACTTCATCGCCAACAACACCGTCAGCCTGGAGGCAGGCAGGCCGGACGGCCAGCCAACCAACCATCTAGACAGACAGTGACAGCCACCAAGTGCCGCCATCCTCCAGCCAGGACAGACTTTTTCCAGCAGCAGCATCATCTAGCCACGAATTAAGAAGGGAGTTTCACTTGAATTTCTTTGGGTTCATTTCCATTCTAATAGGTTTGCCCGCTAACATCCCCCCGAAGTCAGCAGATGCTCCGCACTCATCTATTCACTTGGCACCGATCATTTAACTTTTGGCTTTTGGAGATTTGTTGTGGAGGCTGCCAGGACCCACAAGGGACATCTGAATGCTGTTGAAAGTTAACTGCAAGCTACTACTGCTGCTGCCGATGTTGTTGTTATTGTTGCTATGCTATGCTGTAGTGTACTTGGTGCCTCTGTTTTGGTTGGATTGATTCTTTCCGGTAAACATTTTGCGCGAAAAACGTGAGCAAAGCAATTAATTAGTCGTACACAAAAACCCTTTTTTCCAGCGTTTTTTCCTCCTTCTTCTTTTTGTTGACTGTTTTTGGTTTGGCTATCACTGAGACTTCAAGTCCGTCCTTAAAGACCCATGAGTGTATGTGTGTGTTTGTGTATTTTGCTATGGGTGTGTTTGTATGTATGAGTGCCTGCGGATCTTTGTGTATGCTGTGGTCTTTTGTGGAAAAATTTTAATTGGCAATTGTTGTGCGCTTTGTATGGTCATAAAAATTCCTACACTTCTTCGTCTCTTACCTTGCGGATGATGTTGCTGTCGTTCCATAGCGGCGGCAGCAGCTGCTGCTGATGATGATGGTCCATATATACTATTTGCAATGGTATTTCTTTCAGTTGTTACCCTGTCCCGTCCCGACGATTTTTTCAAATATCACCATATTGCCAGTGACGTTTACTTATCCGGCAATATGTGAATGAATTCAACACTGTGATAACGTTTTACACTCAGAAAAATAATGTTAATATAAGGGATAATGTGTATAAGACCACAAAATAACTAGACATATTTTCATTCCTTCAATAACTAATCTTTACAATAACATCCTTGACAATTTATCCTTACAATTGACGCTAAAGTCATTAAAAACATATCCTCATAATTGGCCCTAGAATTCTTTCACCAAATGTCCTTAAAAATATATTCTCTTGGGCCTAGCAGGCCTTGGAAAAAATATCATCAAAAAATTCCCTATATTGTCATTGACAAAATATCCTTAATAATCCCCTGTGAGCCCTGGACAAAATCCCCTAACCATAGTAGTCTTTGAAATATATTCTCAAAAAATCCCCTATATTTCCCCTAGTATCCTTAACAAAACATACTCAAATATTCCCTCTATTCGTCCTAGAGGTACTTGACAATAAATCCCCTATGTTAGCCCTAGTAGATTTTGATATCCTGAAAAAAATTCCACTACTAGCCCTAGTTTTCCTTGACAAAATATTCTCAAAAATCCCCGATGACCCCTTTACAAAATCCTCTATATAAGTCCTAGTAGTCATTGACAAAATATCATTTTATTAGGCATAGTAGTCATTTGCAATATATCAAAATCTATATTATTAACCTCGAAAAATCCCCTCTATAAGTCCTGGTAGTCATTGAAAAAATATCCTCAAAAATCCTCTCTATTAGCGCTGGTAGTCCTTGACAAAATCACCTCTATAAGCCCTATTAGTCATTGAAAAAATATATTAAAAATCGCCTTTTATTTGCTCCGGTAATCCTTGACGAAAATTCTTCAATAAATCCTTTCTATTAGCCCTAGTGTCCTTGACAAACCCCTCTCTGTCAGCGCAAGTTATCCTTGACAAAAATCCTCAACAAATCCCCTCACTAACACTTATCCCTCTCACTAACAAAAATCCCCTCTAATTGCCCAAGTGTCCTTGAAAAAATGTCCAAAAAAATCCTTTCAATTAGCCCTCATATTTCTTGAAAAAATCCCCATATATAAGACCTAGTAGTCCTTGACAAAATACTTTAAATATCAACTATATATGCCATAATAGAGCTTTAAAAAAAATATACTCAAAAATTCCCTATATTAGCCCTAGTAGTTATATACAAAATATCCTTTAAACAAAAAACCCTTTATTCTTTACAAAATCCCCTTTATTTGCCCTAGCAGGCCTTTAGAAAATAAAGGGTTTTTTTGAGAATAAAAATTGCATATATTAGCCCTATTAATTCTTGATAAAATATCCTTTAAAAAATACCTCATATACCCCTAATAGTCCTTGAAAAATATCCCTAGAAGTCACTGACAAAATATCCTCAAAATGTTCCCTCTATTAGCCCTAATAATCCTTGATCAAAAAATCCACGCATATGGTCCTGATACTCCTTTGAAAAAATATTTTTTAAAAAATCCACGCAAATGATCGAAAATATATTCTTTAAAAAATCCACGCTTATGGTCCTGATACTCTTTCAATTAGCCCTAGTAGTTCTCATATATAAGACCTAGTAGTCCTTCATAAAATACTCTAAAGATGAACTATATTTTCCATAATAGTGCTTTAAAAAATATACTCAAAAATTCCCTTTATTAGTCCTAGTAGATCTTTACAAAATATCCTTTACACAAAAACCCATTATCCTTTACAAAATCCCCTTGATTAGCCCTAGCAGAACTTAAGAAAATATATGGTTTTTAAGGATAAAAAACTCCTCTATTAGCCCTATTAATCCTTGACAAAATATCCTTTAAAATATCTCATATTACCCCTAGTAGTCCTTGAAAAATATCCCTAGAAGTCACTGACAAAGTATCCTCAAAATGTACCCCCTATTACCCTAATAATCCTTGACGAAAAAATCAACGCTTATGGTCCTGATACTGCTTTGAAAAATATTCTTTAAAAAATCCACGCTAATGGTCCTGATACTCCTTTGAAAAAATATTCTTTAAAGAATCCATGCTTATGGTCCTGATACTCCTTTGAGAAAATATTTTTTGAAAAATCCACGATTATGGTCCTGATACTTCTTTAAAAAATATTCTTTAAAAAATCCACGCTTATGGTCCTGATACTCCTTTGAAAAAATATTCCTTAAAAAATCCACGCTTATGGTCCTGATACTCCTTTGAGAAAATATTTTTTGAAAAATCCACGATTATGGTCCTGATACTCCTTTAAAAAAATATTCTTTAAAAAATCCACGCTTATGGTCCTGATACTCCTTTGAAAAAATATTCTTTAAAAAATCCACGCTTATGGTCCTGATACTCCTTTGAAAAAATATTCTTTAAAAAATCCACGCTTATGGTCCTGATACTCCTTTGAAAAATAATCTCTAAAAAATCAACGCTTATGGTCCTGATATTCCTTTGAGAAAATATTCTTTAAAAAATCTACGCTAGGGGTATTTTAATGTTCATAAAATTCTAGTGTTCATAGAAGACCTAGAGGCCCTCTAGGGTCCATAGAAGACCAAGATGTCTTCTAGTGTCTATAAGAGAACTATTGTCTATAGAGACCTAGAGGTATTCTAATCTCTATAGAAGACATAGAGGTCTTCTAGTGTCTATAGAAGTCCTTGAAGTCTTCTAGTTTCCATAGAAAATCAAGTGTCTAGTGTCCATAGAAGACTTAGAGGTCTTCTATTGTCTACAGAAGACCTAGAGGTTTTCTAGTTTCTATAGAAGGCCTAGAGGTCTTCTAGTGTCTATAGAAGACCTTTCGTTCTTCTAGTGTTTATAGAAGACCTAGAGGTTTTATAATGTCTATAGAAACTCTAGAGGTTTTATACTGTCTATAGAAGACATAGAGGTCTTATATTGCCTCTGTAGAAGACCTAGAGGTCTTATAATGTCTATAGAAACTCTAGAGGTTTTATACTGTCTGTAGAAGACCTAGAGGTCTTCTATTTCCTCTGTAGAAGACCTAGAGGTCTTATAATGTCTATCGAAACTCTAGAGGTTTTATACTGTCTATAGAAGACCTAGAGGTCTTATACTGTCTGAAGTAGATCTACATGTCTTATACTGTCTCTAGAATACCTAGAAGTCCTTCTTCTGTCCACTGACAATAGTAATCCTAGCTTTATTTATCATAGATCCAAAGATATATTAAAAATTTATTTCATTTATTTTCTTTGAGTGTCTTCCCTGACTATTGAAATGTTCTTTCCTTGTGGCCAGACATCAATGGCCACAATTCTCAACATAACACTTTGAGCAGATGCATTATTTTTATAAAACAGAAAACGAAGTTTACTAGCCCATCTCAATTGTACATTCGGTAAACCAACTTTTTCTGTTGCTATTTGTTGCCTAGCCAAGCTATCTCCCGGCACTTCACTTCAACATTTTCCATTGAAATCCAATTGAATGGAAATCGTAACGAATTGATTTTGACTGGGCCAAATACGAATTGCAGTTTAGTTGTTGAATTAAGAATACGACAGATTAAACATATTAAACGTTGTTGTTGTTGCTGCTGCTGATGTTGTTGTTTTTGTTGCCGCAACAATTGTTCATTTACCTTGCAGACGTCGCGACGTTACCATCAACACAATTTCCTGCACAATTTCATTTGAATTGCCAAGGCATTGAATGGCATCCGATACCTAAGCCACAGCACAACAACTAGCCGACGACAACATCGATGAATGATTTTGATGTGTTTCCTGAATTAATGTAAAAATGCTTAATTGTTGTTGTTCGCTATTGGCTTGTTCTTGCTCTTCGTTTTTTCGCTGTTCCCAATGCCAAATTAATGGTCAATCTGTGTTGGATTAACATGGAAAGATTGAATTTGGTTAACAGGAATACCAGTGGCAGTGGTGGTGACCTTTTTTATTTTCCATAATTAGAAAATTAACTGGAATTTGATGCGATCAAAAGTGAACAATAACAAAAACAACAAGAAACAAGCAATGTATTTTTAATAAAAGCTTGTACCTCTCAGAAGAAAGATTTATTTTGCAGGATGGGTATGATTCCATTGGAAGCTATTTTAACTGTAGGCGTTAAGGATTTAAATGAGCGGGAAGATTAATGTTTTAGACCCTGGTGGAAGATTTTGATAGTGATGAGATGTTTTAGAGTAAATAGACCCTTCCTATGAATCTTCCATAGACAAAAGATCTTTAGGCACTTTGTAAATATCGAACCCTTAATGATCCTCTTTGGACAATAGAAAACCTCTAAGTCCTCTATAGACAATAAAAGACCTCCAAGATACCATTAAGGCTCATATATTCAATAGAAGACTTCGAGGTCTTTAGTATTCTATAAAAGACCTCGTGTTCTTCTATAGAAATAATCAATCAGCATTTTGGGTATTCCGTTTTCTTAAAACGAGTAAATTTTCCATATATTTTCAATATTTTCTATTTTGAAGATTTTAGTCGCATTTTCTTACGAAAATTATTTTTATTTGACATTCCGGATTCCTGATGAAAACACTTCGTTACTACAGCCCTCATAAACAACTAACAGACAATTTACAATGACATATGAAAGTCCCTACCGATTTAAAATAATTTTGAAAAAGTTCAAACTGGCCGAACCTAACGAGGATGTTAATTATTAAAATCTATAAAATATTGGCCATAGAAATCATTAGATCTTCTATATGCAATATAGATTCCACAGATAATATGATAACTATTCTCGGTCCTTTATAGATAACTAGCATATGCCCGCTACTTCGATATCGAATGTGAAAATTATTTAAAAACCAATGCCGACCTTAATTAAAACTTTAGTACCATTTAGTATCTATGTTCTCTTATAGTACGTTTTTCCAAAACTACCTCCATATCTCAATACTATTCAACAATTCTGACCGCAACAGGAATGTAGCTCTATACTAAATATTGTATTTCCCTTTGTACTCCTGTAATACTTATTTCCAAATAAAAATGACCAACTTTCAAATATACTCGTAGCTTCACCCAAACCAAATTTTGTACCATTTAGTACACATAAATATAAATTTCCATAACTACCTACCTTAACAATCATAAGTACGGAATTCAGAAACTTACCATGTTCCCCAATCTTAATGCCAAATTTCAGGATTGCAGATCTATCGGTTCACCTAAATTCAAATTGTATCAAATTTAGTACCATTTAGTACACAATAGTGAACATTTCCTAAGCTTCATACATACTCCAATAATTTAGGATCCTAACTCTTTCGGTTGAGCCAAAATTCAAATTGTACCAAATTTGGTACACATAAGTACGAATTTACAAAAATACACGTACACCACAATTCTACACTTCATGAGTAATCTTAATGCCAAATTTCAGGATTGCAGATCTATCGGTTCACCTAAATTCAAATTGTATAAAATTTAGTACCATTTAGTACACAATAGTAGACATTTCCTAAGCTTCCTACATACTCCAATAATTTAGGATCCTAACTCTTTCGGTTGACCCAAAATTCAAATTGTACCAAATTTGCTACACAGAAGTACGAATTTCCAAAACTACACGTACACCACAATTCTACACTTCTAGAGTAATCTCAATTCCAAATTTCAGCATTCCAGCTCTGTGGGTTCACGTAAATACAAATTGTATCAAATTTAGTACCATTTAGTACAAGTACAAATTTCCAAAACTGCACCCACACCCCAATCCTACACTTCAACAGTAATTTTAATTCCATATTCCTGTATTCCAGCACTATCAGTTCACCCAAAGTCAAATTGTACCAAATATAGTACCATTTAGTACACTTCTTACTCATAAGTGCAGATATCAAAATCTACCTATATATCCTGAATTTAATTTTAATATCCTGAATTCCAACCCCGTACAGTTGCCTCCAAATCAAATTTGTACCAAATATAGTACCATATAGTATTTTTGGTATGCATGATTACACGCTTCCACAACCACCTTCCTATTGCGACCCTACTTTTCAACCTTGATTTGGATTTCAAATCCCAAGTTCTTTAGCTTTATCCGTTTGAAATTGTTCTAATTTAGTATATTTAAGTAATTTTCGGTTACTTATGGTTCGAATTCCAAAAAAAACCTTTTATACATATATTCGACACTCCATCAGTGACCCTCATTCCAAGAACCAGAGTTCTACCTCTACCGGTTCGCCAAATACTATTGGTACCACATTTAGTACTTTTCGTTCCGATCTTGTACGAATTCCCAAAAACACAGCATTATGTGACAGATTTGGAATAAGGGTAACCCTCATTCGTTAAGTCAGTCAGTCAATCAATTACTCTTTTATTTATATACCTAGACAGTTTATTGTTTCCAAGATCTATAGGTTCTACGAAGCGATTGGAGAGAGGAATGACATAAGCTAGCTTATTAACTATAAAAGACCTCACACATCTTTCCAATGTCCGATATGCATTTTTCAATATGCCGACAATAAAAAAAACATAATTCGTCATCCTTTGTCCCGCTTCTTTATATATGTATACAATTTTTTAAAGTTCCGATGTATGCGACATCATTCGTATACACAATAAAACTGACTCTTACGTGATTCATGCCATTGCTAGATAAACGTAACGTAATTAGCAGAACCATATACCTTTTAATTTATCCACTAGTTCTGCTATTGATCGCTAGGTGGATCTTCTATGCATTCATAATCGTCTATAGATGTCACACTTGAAATTAACAGGGTGATAAAATATTTGTATACCCTCATCCTAATGAGGGTAACCACATATGAACACAACATTTTATAAAATAAGTTTCAGATATATATGGGAGGTACATCCGTTTGTGTAAGTGGCTGGTGTGTATGATAAAAGAAGGCCTTCGGTTCTTCCAGAAAAAGGAGTTCATAGTATTTAGAAAAAGAAGGAAACACGTCGTTCTTCAAGATAATTTTAAGCTATTTTTTAGGCCCTCTCCTGAAGACCTACAGTAATAAGAAGGCCATTATCTCGTCTTTTAAATATTGGCCTAATTTTTAGGGTAGCCTTCATGTATTTTGGGAAGTTTGGGTACGTTTTGCAACCATAGTGGCTTCAATTTAGTATTTTCAATTGTCATTGTATAGCAAATATATCTACCAAAAATTATAAATATTAGTCCATTTTTTTTAAGTAGCTCCCATAAAACGGTACCTACCTAATTTCGGGATTCTGACGTTGTTTGGCCTTTGAGGGGTTTTAGAGCACTTTATAAACTAATATGGGTCTACTCTTTAGAGTTGTTATGAAAATGTTGGGTATTTTTAGAAGTTTTGGCAGGAAATTTACCATACCATAAATTATAATTATTGGTCCACTTTTTATTGTAGCCCACATATTTCCAAATTCAATCTTTTTAATAACCCGTTATTATTAATTTCAAATTTTAAAATCCCTTTATTTTATGCAAAGTAATTTTTAGTTTGCCTTACCCTTTGTCTAAAGTAATTTTGGCATCACTTGTGACACCACAATATTGGCAGCACTTTCACAAGTCAGTAATTCGAAAGTCGACTTAGTCATCCCTATTGAAGAATATCAAGAAAGTAGAAACAGAGAAAACTTTGTGAAAATTAGTCAAAAGAATTAAACTAAAAAAATTAATTATTAATATCGAAACGACTAGATCTAATTATTTACTAACGAAAAAACAGCCAACAATTAAGGATAACGCAAAGAGAATAAGAAATCGAACACAAAGCAAAGAGTTTAAAACTCAATTTTTTAACAAAAAAATGTCTCGTGAAATAGATCAACACTAAAACAAAAAAAAGTGAAACGACAAGAAAAATAAAAAAAAACACACAAAACAAGAACGTCAATTTGACTTGGCTAGCTGGCTGCTGGCGACGACGACAACGAAACAGAGAGAGAGAGGAATAACCGAAAAAACAAAAAGTGTAAAGTTCGCACAACAGTGTCTGTCGGTCGTCGAGGCACAAGGTGTTTTTGGCGTACCTACTACGTTCCGTATTTTTGTATAAATTTTCCTATTGTTTTTCGTTTTTTATTTGGTCAAACCAACGGCGACGACGAATGACTTTCCTTTTCGACGAGGGAAGGCCTTTAACCTTTGTTAGCATTTGCCATTTGGTGTTATAATAATAGAACAATTCCTTAGGAATTGGTATTCTGCTGCTGCTGTTACGGATATATTGCCAAATCTTCTACTTCTGCCGCTGTTTGGGAATCGGGAAGTGCAAAGCACTCACTCTCACTCAACATTATCATTTCCACAACAACTTCGACCAAAGACAACATACCCTCCAACCAACCAATCAATCAATCTACTGAAGAAGAATAATAAGAACAAGCATTCCACATTTTTAGACTGCACTGAGAATTCCGACACTGTCTACAACCAACTAATTTTTCGTATTGTTTTTTTTAATAAATTAAATACTACTACTATTACTACAAAGACCAAGACGACGACTACTCATCGCTGCACTACTAGTGGGGGAAAGACCTTGAGAGAGCTGGCTTTTTTTGGTTGCAAATAATCGCTAAAACGCTCTGATTGCCGTGTTTTGTGCCGTTCATTTATGATTTTGCAAAATCACCATCACCGACCAACCAACAACTAACCAAGCAAACAGCCTGCCTAAGCAAGATAGCCGACGACAACGACAAAGCACATTGGAATTGTGTTTTGAAATTCATTACATATAAGTGGCTACGATTGTTGCTATTTTATTGCACATCCACATCTAGAAGTTGTTGCTGTTTTTCTAAATCAACAATCAGCTGGAAATTATTACTGAAGTGCTGGTGACCGGAAGAAAAATTTGCCTTCAATTCACATTAGAGAAAACAATAACAACAACAGAATATTAAAAAAGAAAACATCCGAAATAAATATCACCAGCCGCTACAATGTCAATACGAACCAAAGTTCTTGGCATGGTGGATGTCATGATGCGTGTTCCACCTATTTTAATTATAGATGAAATTCTCAAAATAGATATGGGATTACCCAGTAGTAGTGGTAGTAGTAGCAGCAGTAGTAGTAGTACTAATGCCGGAGGTGGTGGCGGTGGACCCCTTGATGGAGGTGGTGGGGTCATAGAGGCAACATTAAATGCCCTTGATAATAGTACAGCCGGTGTGGCGGCATCTGTTGCCGCTACGGTGACAACTGCTGCCACAACAACAGCCGCCACTGCCACTACGACCAACAGTGGTGGTTTTTTAAGTCAAATATTTGGTGCCCTAGTCGATGATTTTGCAAGTGATACATATATAACGGACCTGCTTGGATTAACATCAGTGAGATTTCTCATATGTCTACTGGGTGAGTTGTACTCCTTTTTGTTGTTGTATTAATTAATTTTATCCATGGAATTCATGCAGGTATCACACAATGTTGTAGTGCAAATTTTTAAAGTTGATATGCTCCACTAAGAACCCTTGGACCCATATTGAATATTGTCATTATGGGTCCCAGTTTTTTATAAAAATAGCCTATACTATGTGTCTCCACCTTAGAGCCTATTTAAAATGGCGTGAGAAACATAGAATGACTTCAAGAATGAAATGTCTGGTTTAAAATATGATGTGTTGACAACATCGTTCTGTATAGGAGAAACATAATCCAAATTATGCCTATTAAATATTTAGGTGCTTACAATAATTTGTCCTAAACTCTAATCAAGTCGAAGTCCAATCATATGGGATGAACCTGCATATAGGCTGGTTACCGATCCATGTTATTCCCTATGGTAATCTAGTCGTATATCCTCATTATTTAAATTACGATTTTGTAGGGGTGTTTGTATTAAAATATATATATTCTTCTAATCAGTCTTAGTTGTATTAATCAACCTTAAAACTAAGGGGAAAACACGATGGTGGATCTTTAAAGATACATGACAAGGGAAGTGTGGGGCACCCCAAGGAAAAAGTGTACATTGTTGTAATCAGGCACTAGGTTTGTGTTGTCCACATTTCTAAATTGACGAATGAGTCTTCCCAATAGTTGGAAAACATCCTCGTAGAATATTTGTATTCTTTGTTTACCCTGCATAATAGTATAGAGAATAATTAGTATTGGATATTATTTCAGCCATCATGGTTACCTGTCAGAAAGCATCTACATCATTTGTAAAGAAATATATTCTACTGATCAAGTCGAAAAGTGATCTCAATTCGTACTGATGATAAAATGCCTGTTTCACCTATCAATGAGTAGAAGACGCGTTCTGCTCCGTGTATCACATTAGGATAACGCGTAACCTTGTAGAGGTGCAATGCAATCAGTGCCTAGGTTGCTGTCACCTAAGTCATTACTCTGGCTTATTCAGTTATCGTAACTGGACAAACTCCTTTGTGGCAAGCTGTTGTAGTTCCCCACCCACTGCAAGTTCACAATCAACATCACGTGATAACGCTGTAACATTCCGCTCCATCTGTAATTGGTCAGTTTGCAGGAATGTCATTAGAGAGAAATCTACGCTGTCAGTGATATTGGTCGGTAGACTTTGTGGCGGACTGATGTTTAAATACTACCATCCACGCGAACCATGAGATCAGGTATTCACTTCTAGCCCAAGGCCAATGTGGGCTAAGTATCGCCGAAGAAAAAGACAATTCGCAGCCATAAACGAAAACTTCATACTTAGAATAACGGTCCACTGTAGCAGTCCCACAGACATTACGATCATCAGCTCGTCGCTCATCGCCTTAACATATTGGCAAACTCATGTGGCCCTAGACTCCGATCACATTCCAATCGTGATCACGTTGGAGAAATCCAGTCGATAAGTTTGCAAGTTAGCTGGCTTGTTACAGAACGGTTGTTCCATAAGCCGAGCTTAAAAAAGATTTCCAAACGCGTCGGTCTTGTGCGAATCTCCTCCAAATTGAAAGACTACGTTCCAAGATGTTGTCCTCTACTTGGTCTTTCCATCTAATTTGTGACCTTCCCCTTCTGCGTGAACCATCAGTAGGCTCGCTTTTATATGCCTTTTGAGCTGGGGCATTCTCATTCGCACTACGGTGGCCTAGCCACCGTAGTCGCTGCAGCTCAATACCACTAACTATGTCGATGTCCGCGTATAAATTATAAAATTCGTGGTTCATTCGACGCCGATATTCACCGTCGACGCAGATCGGCCCATAGATCATTCGGATAATTTTTCTCTCAAACATCCCAAGAGCTTCAGATCCATATAACAGCACGGGTAGTATCATCGACTTGTAGAGTGTGAGTTTGGCCTGGCGGGAGGTGGCATTGTTCTTAAACTGCTTACTTAGACCATAGTAACATATTTTGGCCAACACTATCCTTCTCCCAATTCCAAAACGGATGTCATTAGTTTTATTTATGGCGGTATATAAAGTCTTTAACTACCTCGAAGCTGTAGTTCTCAAGTTCCACAGTTGGTACGCGTCCACTGGACGTCTTGTGCGTTGATACCATTAGCTTTGTCTTCTCACCATCTACTGCCATATCCACATTGACAGAGTCCTTTTCAATTTGTTCAAAGGTGGCTGCTACCATTCGCAATGTTCGACCTATTACATAGATGTCATCGGCGTTGGCGAGTAACATGTGTTGCTTGGTGTACAGAGTGTCATTTCTCTTTTGCAAAATGCTCCTTCCTTCTTCATCTGTACAGGAGGATGTGCTTGCACCAAAGCCAGTTCAAATTAAATTCCGATATATTTGATTCATATTTTAGGGTACCTACAATTCGAACACTCCCAAATTCGAACACAATATTCTGACTCATTTCATTATTGGCTAATTATTCTGCTGCTCTTTCTGTTTTTATTTATTTAAACATAATCCAAAACAGAATGAAAAGTTAAAAGACAGAAAGAAAGCACAAATTTGCTTTGTGTGTTTCTAAAAAAGGGGCACGTAACATCGGACCACCAACCTGTTAAATGACTAAACGGGAATGCAATAAAACAAAAAAATATATATAAACAAATCATGTGCCCGCCAGCATCATACAATTGTTTTCACAAAATGCAAAGCAATATTTAATAATAAACACAAATAATTTTCAATCCCAACAAAATAGAAAATATTGAAGTGAATATAGAATAAAGACGACTATGGTTCCAATTTTCCAGTTCTATTTTGAAAATATTTGATATTTATTTTGGGATTTCCCCTCTTTTTTTCTAGCTCGTAAATATCAACATCATTTTGTAATCTATTTACCCGCATTCGTTATCATATATAATATAACTATATTGCTGCCATGTGAATAGAAGGACACAGACATATGTATGTAACGAATGAGGAAAAGCTCAAAGTTCATGCGAATGATGAAATGTGATGACAAACTAAAATTTGTTGCAATTTGTTTTTCAATGATTGTATTGGTCACCAATTTTGCAGGTAGATATTTTTAAGAATATGAATAACGCTTTTTAATTTGGATCAAGTTTCAAGCTGATCTGAATAATATTCCTATTGATAAAGTTTTTGTTGTCACAGGTTATCTTTAATCAAAGTACTTTCCTGAAAATATTGATATTAAAACTATTGATACAAGAAAAGACAGAAAATTCTATGAGCTTATATATGAATGGAAGTGGGTATAAAATGTGTCCTCTTCGATATGGTCGATCATTCCATGCAGATATCCGACATCACTAATTCCACCTTTCTGTATGATGTCAAGCGTATGCTTGATAATTGCGTTAATGGTCGGAATGCCTTGCTTATGTTCTGTACCAAATTTGTTCAATGTGTATCTGGCGAAAATCCCCATTTCTCCAACAGATGTTTCCATTTCTTCAGGTCCAAATATTGTCATCGTAAGCGCAACAACATAAGGCGATATTTGCAATAGAGGTGTCAGAATTTCTCCGTATACGTTCGTCTAATTCAATGTCTAATTTTTGTTTTTTTTTTTGAGTTGGTCTATATATATCGATTAACCTATTATGTGTAAATTTGTATAGCTTTCTGCGTACAAATTACTATTGATATTTCGCTATATAGTATATATTGAAAATCAAATTAATCTCAAATGCCCTTTACCCAGATTTCATCTGAAAACTTTTATTTATTTTACATATAATATTTGCGTAAACAAAATATAATCTTTGAGTATACCGACCAACCGACCGATGTGGTTTTCTTATGTTTATTTGTTTTCTATTAACTGAACAATTTACACCACATTTAGCAATGTTTTATAAAACATAATTATCTAATTTGTTGTGTTTTTTGTTTACAAACTACTATTTCTATACGCTGATACGCATTTTTGTTGTTGTTATTGTTAATTTATATTTTGTGGCTTTGAATTCATTGGTCTCTTTATCTGCGTTATACGTTTTCTTTTTTCCTGAAGTTTTTGGTGGTTTACTTAAAACAGATTTCATATTTTAAGGAGCTAGATGGAAATTTAAGTAGCTTAAGGCTTGTTGTAATTATGCAGTTAGAAATTGTTCGTGAAATTTTATAGGGGAATAGAGGAGCAATTTTTAATATGCGATCTTGTAGTCGCTCTTTGTATTAATACTAGTAACTAAATGTGGTTAATAATTACAGTGGAACATTAGATCGATATTTCCAAAATATATAAGATTCGAAAATAAGATATATTTCCTTGATTTTTTCCCCTCAGCCTTATGGCTAATGAGGGTATATACACTTTGATTCAATGAAAATTTGGAGTCGATTTACAAATGTCCGTCTGTCTGGCCGGCTTGTGCGGACGATAACTATCGAAGGGAATAATCGATTTCATCCAAACTTTGCAAATCTTATTATTTTTTCCGGTCCACTCCTTCTGGTACCTCCCACACAAAATTATCGAAATTGTGCAAAAAATAAATTTTATAATATCAGGCGAACGGACTATCCTATTTCAACCAAACTTTGTACAACCTCTTACCTTAACCAAGCCTAGATCAAGATCAAGTAGGATGATGGGACCCATTACTCCACTCCTTCTGGTATCTCCCCCACAAAAAGACAAAATTGTCAATATTTATAAGTAAAAATTGAGGCGAATGGAATGTTCGATTTGAACCAAACCTTGCAAAACCTATTATCTTTACCAAGCCTAGATCAAGTTCGAAGATGGTTCAAAATTTTCAATATTTATAAATCTAATATTAGGCGATGGATGTAGGTTTAGATTAGGTAGAATATTCCGTATTAAGTAGGGGATATGCGTTTCTGATATATGGCTTTCTTACTGATATATGGCATGTTGTGTTTGTTCTATATGTGAAGGAATTTCGGTATTTTAGTCAGAAATTTCCTACTATTTGAGTCAGAAAAATCCTACCAGCAAATGTTCACATTTTCCGATTTTCTACAAGGTTTCTCAAAAGATAAGTATATTCGTATTCGTTTTTAAGGATCCTAGCCTCGTTTTAAAAAATTTGAATTTTAGGATATCAGTGAAAAACATCTCCTGGCAGACAATTTTCTATGCAGGTCTTTGTATTGGTACAATCAGATATGAGGGCCACGCCTAACCTAAGTTTCTGCAAGTTAATATTTCAGTTTCTCGAAGAATAAAAAAATCTGAGGTATGATTTTAGTATCGGTTCATGTCTTGACAAATCAATAATTTTTTAACGAATGTTCTTGTATTTTGGAATTTTAGATTCTCAGAGAGCGAGAAATTTTTCATTTTTCTTATAGGTTTCTCAGAGAATTCTGGCAGAAAACTCATTGTTCATTCGGCTTCGATATTCACCGTCGACGCAGATCGGTTCATAGATCTTCCGGAAAATTTTGCTTTCATTCACTCCCATATCTGCCTCGTCTGCTTGCGCAAGTACCCATATCCTTACACTAGCTCGGTTAATATCATCGTCTTGTAGAGGGGGAGTTTAGTCTGGCGTGATTTTACCTTATTTTTGAATTGCTCAGACCATAGTAGCATCTGTTGGTCAACACTATTCTTCTCCGAATTTCAAAGCTGATGTTATTACAAAACTAATAACATTGCGGTAGCAAGGTATATAAAGTCATTCTCTACCTCGGAACTATAGTTTTCATGTTCCACAGTTGTAGAGGGTGAGTTTAGTCTGGCGTGATTTTACCTTATTTTTGAATTGCTCAGACCATAGTAGCATCTGTTGACCAACACTATTCTTCTCCTAATTTCAAAGCTGATGTTATTACAAAAATTAATAACATTGCGGTAGCAAGGTATATAAAGTCATTCTCTACCTCGGAACTATACAGTGGTGGTCACAGAATTAAAACATTTACTGTGGTAAACATTTTTTGATCAGCCCTCGATTCGTTTGAAGTATTTTTGATTTTTTTTTTAATTCAGAACACTTCGATATACTACACTCAAGAAATTTAGTGTGAAAATGGAAAATTATTTCATGCAATTTTTCCATAAATAACGGTTTTTACGAAAATACATCGACTTTGAAGTGGCCATATAATTAAAACATTGTGTGATTTTTTACATGACTGCATTTTTTGAAAATATTTTTTAAAAAACCTCTTTAATTTAGTTAAATTATGTAAACTAAGCACCGATAAAATCATTTACTGATAAATTTTTTTGAAAAAATCTGTAAAATCTATCAAAAATGCCAAAAATGTGTTCAGTACACTTTCATTCACAAAATAACCCTTATTATAGAAAATAAAGGTCCGAATGCACCAGAAATTGCTAGAATTAGTAGAAAACAATAAATAATTCTCAAAATAAATAAATATTTGAAATAAAAACTCAAAAAATTGGAATTAACCTAAAAGAACGATTCAATTTCGATAGCCTTTATTGAAGAAAGCCGGAATATTTTTGCAGTATGTGAGGAAATATCGATTGATATTGGCATTTATTATATCAAATCGATTGTTCGAGTAGTACAGAATATATTTTATCAAAAAATATAGCAGTCACAACAGAAAGAACAGAGATCAACGCCTATGTTGACGAGTAAAAGTTTCTGCCACACAGCAGCATTTTTGATGCTCAACTCAAGACTTTAAATATTTGTCAAATTGTAAAATTTTTCTTTCTTTTAGGCTAAAATAGATTAAATGGGCGTTATTTTATTCAAAAAATATTATTTTGGAAAAATATTGTCATGTTCAGTAGATTTTAAGGGTCAAGAGTTAACCATCAAACATGCTGCTGTGTACCAGAAACGTTTTCTCGTCAACATAGGTGTTGATCTCTGTTCGTTCTGTTGTGACTGATAATTTTTTTGATGAAATATATTCTGTACTACTCGAACAATCGATTTGATATAATAAATGCCAATATCAATCGATATTTCCTCAAATACTGCAAAAATATTCCGGCCTTCTTCAATAAAGGCTATCGAAATTGAATCGTTTTTTTAGGTTAATTCCAATTTTTTGAGTTTTTATTTCAAATATTTATTTATTTTGAGAATTATTGATTGTTTTCTACTAATTCTAGCAATTTCTGGTGCATTCGGACCTTTATTTTCTATAATAAGGGTTATTTTCTGAATGTAAGGTGTACTGAACACATTTTTGGCACTTTTAATAGATTTTACAGATTTTTTCAAAAAAAAAATTATCAGTAAATGATTTTATCGGTGCTTATGCCATGTACAGACGAGCGTTGTTCGCTCTCTCATTCGTTGTTCGACCCTTAATTATGAAGTAATTACTTAGTTCCCCATACAAAATTGTCTGAGCGAACACCGACTTTTGTACGTTGTTCAATTCGAATCACTCTCTGAATAACCAATAAATTTGTCCCATCCCTAACAATTGAGAGTATTTATCGAAAATAAATTAATTTTGACAGTTTGAAAATATTTATGAAAGTTTCAAACTTTTTCAGTAAAATTGAAAATCATGAATGAAAAGTAAAAAATTGTATAGTTTTTATATATGCAGCAGGATGTAAATTTTGTTTTCTACATAATGCAATATGCATTTCTTTTCCCTTGGTTCTAATTAGCGTACAAAACAAGAAACAAATGTGGGGCAACTCAAACAAAAAATTCTCCAAAATGTTATTTGTGACAGTATGTGACATTTGAATTGAGAAAATATAAAAATGTATTAAAAACAACAACATTTTCAGAAAAAATGGAAAACATGAATGAAAAGTAAATAGATATGGGTTCATACTATAGTCAGGAGAAAGAGAATTATTTTTTCTATTTAGATCCCTATGTAATTCACTAAAATATGTTACATATTTGGTGTAAAACAAGAAACAAAAAGTTTGAAATAAAAAACTCTGATGATATGAATTATGAATAGTGTTGTATGAACGGGTTAATTCATGTACGTAATTCTGAGAGCGAACTACGTTGTTCGGATGCCCGTCAGAACATGGCATTAGTTTACATAATTTAACTAAATTAAAGAGCTTTTTTTTTAAATATTTTCAAAAAAATGCAGTGAAGTAAAAAATCACACAATGTTTTAATTATATGGCCACTTCAAAGTCGATGCATTTTCATAAAAACCGTTATTTATGGAAACATTGCATGAAATAATTTTCCATTTTCACACTAAATCTCTTGAGTGCAGTATATCGAAGTGTTTTGAATTAAAAAAATTTCAAAAATACGTCAAACGAATCGAGGGCTGACCAAAAAATGTTTACCACAGTAAATGTTTTAATTCTGTGACCACCACTGTAGTTTTCAAGTTCCACAGTTGGTTCGAATCTGCAGGACGTCTTGCACGTTGTTATCATCAGCTTGGTCTTCTCGCCATTTACTGCCAGTCCCACTTTGGCAGACTCCTTCTCAATTCGTTCAAAGGTGGCTGTTACCGCTCGCAATGTTCGATCCATTATGTCGATATCGATTGACATATGCTGTTTGGTGTACAAGTGCCATTTCTGTTCACATTTCCATCTCGTATGACCTTTTCCAGCAGGATGTTAAAAAGGTCACACGACAAATTGTCTGCTTGTCTGAATCCTCGTTCGGTATCGAAGGGCTCCGAGAGGTCCTGTTAATGCCACTTAAACATATCCTGCATAGCCGTATTGATTTTACAGGAATCCCGAACGCAAATATGATTTTAAACACATCTGAGCGGATTGATCTGTCAAATGCAGCTTTATTGTCGACTGGATCTTTTCCAGGATTTGGCGCAGTGTGAAAATCTGGTCTATAGTGGATTTACCATGTCATTGACCATTGGCTTCAGTCGTTTAGACAGCACGCTGGTTAGCACTTTATAGACGATGGGAAGGAGTTGGCCTTGTCTCTTTTTTTTGCGCATGGGGCACAGGATTCTGAGGTTCCGATGTATTCCTCTAGCCAAATTGTACTAATCAATTTGTAGGTATTCAAATGGTAGGGTGCTTGAGTCCTGATCCTAAAACCTAGTATTTAACTTTTTTGATCTTATGTAAATAGAAGCGCGGACTTTGGATTCTTTTATTGATTTTATTCCCTTCTTTTATTGTTTTTATTCCCTATTTATATTTAATATTGGTCATCATTATTTTTTAGTAGTTCAGTATTATTTATTTTTTTTAATTCCATTTTAAACTAATTTTCTTAATTTCCTTTCTTACAGGTCTGGTCTGTGCTATTTGTGTGGTTATGCTTTGGACAAGGCATTTGGTAATGGTGTATATGTTTGTGATATCACTGGGTCTGACGTTTCTCTCACATTGGTCAAATGTAACGGCGCTGGCGATAATCGAAAAATCGCCATGCATACTGGAGGATGTTCTATCAATGAATACAACACGTTTAATGGATACGGGTAGTGTTGTTGTAGCCGTGGCACCCCATGTTGTTGCTCAATGGTTTATGGGAATGCTATTTGCCTATATACATTTGGGTCCACGCTATAAACTTGTGCAAAAATCAATGCCATTGATATTTGCCAGTCCCATTATTTTAGCCACACTACCACTGAAACCAAGAATAATAAAATTTCTACCCCTATTGGCTGATACTGTACCATTGATGTTAACCAAAATCACTCTGCTAACTAGTGCCATGGATGCCGGTAAGACGGTCTACAATGGCTATCAATATGCCATGAATTTTGTAAGTAATTTTGGTTTGTCGGCATTAATTGAGAACGAATGGCAGCGGCTAAATGTGCCAAGTGTTTTAAGAGTTTTCTGGACCATAAGGTATGTTTGGTTGATGCTTCATCTTCCATGTGGGATATTTGCAATTAATATTCGCTTTTCTTTGCTATCTTTCTTTAAAGGATGACCCATGAATTCGTTTCAATGATGCTGCGCAATGAAGTCAACTCGGCCAATCTCTTACCCACCATACAAACCCTACTCGTCGATGGCTGTGGAACATTAACTGCTGTTCTGGGCATGACATCTGTTATATCGGTAATATGCCACTATATAGGCAAAGCTTTCCAATGGTATCTCCTGACATTCGACAATGAAGAGGAAAAATCTTTGGGTACTGTATCGGCGGTTTTGTTCTATATATTGGCGCTACAAACTGGCCTAACATCATTGGCACCCGATAAGCGTTTTGTGCGTCTATGCCGCAATTTAAGTCTATTGATTACGGCATTGTTGCACTTTATCCATAACATTGTCTCACCCATACTGATGTCGTTGAGTGCTGCACGCAATCCATCACGTAAACGTCATTTCCGTGCCTTAACCGTTTGCGCTTTCCTAGTCATTGCACCAATATGTTTACTCGTTGCCCTATGGAGACGTCATTCTCCATCCACTTGGCTGTTGGCTGTGACCGCATTTTCTGTGGAGGTTGTTGTGAAGGTAAGATGGACAAAATATCAGAGGCGTGGATTATTTAATAATTGGATTTTTTAAATATTTCAAGATTTAATTTCTTCAAAATTTTTCAAAAGTTATCTTAGTCGTAGATTTTTTAAAGAATATTTTTCCAAGATTTAATTTTTTCAAAATTTTTAAAAATATTGTTTTCAAGAGTTATCTTAGTCGTAGATTTTTTAAAGAATATTTTTCCATGATTTAATTTTGTCATAATTTTGAAAATAGTTCTTTTTCAAATTTGTTCGAGGACAATCGAAGCGTAGATTTTTCAAAGTATTTTTTTTTAGGATAATGAATATTTTTTTGGAGGACAATCCAGGCGTAGATTTCTTAAAGAATATTTTTTCGAGGGCAATCGAGGCGTAGATTTGTTAAAGCGTTGTATTAAATATTTCAACTTAAATTATAAACATCCTTAAATATATTTTTAAATATCCTTACTATATTTATTCTTAATACTATATTGTTAATTTCTTTCCTTCAGGTTCTTGTTTCCTTGGCTACCTATACATTGTTCCTTTTGGATGCATGCCGTTCATCGTTCTGGGAGAAATTAGATGACTACTTGTATTATGTACGCGCCTTTGGTAATTCCGTTGAATTTTGTTTTGGCATTTTGCTATTCTTTAATGGTGCCTGGATATTGGTTTTCGAGTCGGGTAAGTCTGATATTTTTTTATTCTGTATCATTTGTGCTTTTTGTTTTCATTGCTTTATAAGTTTGGGTGGTGTGTGTTTTTGCGTAGTCTTCTTCTTTTTTAGTTTTTATTTATATACAAACTTTTTGGTTATTTTTTTCTTTTTTGAAATTTTCATGTCATCGCAAATTTCTTGTATATTCAATATAATTCGAGATCAAAATATAAAACACACAATAATTGAATTGATTGAAATAATTATCATTATTAGGATAATGGTAAACAGAAAAATTGAAGATCGAAATAAAAAAAAAAATATTTAAATTTCATGTTTGTTTGTTAATTGGAAAGTAAAATTCTCCCCATTTACTATTTCATGTGAGAGAAAGAGATAGTTATGCATTTCATTTTAATCCTGCCATGAATTGGACGGACTGGAGATTTCGAAGTTGCAGTTCGGCAATTTTTCAAAAAGCTATCAAGTCGTTGATTGTTTAAAGAAAGACCAACAGGGCGTAGATTTTTTAAAGAATATTTTTTCCAAGGACCAACAAGGCGTAGGTTTTTTAAAGAATATTTTTTCCAAGGACCAACAAGGCGTAGATTTTTTAAAGAATATTTTTTCCAAGGACCAACAAGGCGTAGATTTTTTAAAGAATATTTCTTCCAAGGACCAACAAGGCGTAGATTTTTTAAAGAATATTTTTTCCAAGGACCAACAAGGCGTAGATTTTTTAAAGAATATTTTTTCCAAAGACCAACAAGGCGTAGATTTTTTCCAAGGATCAACAAGGCGTAGATTTTTTAAAGAATATTTTTTCCAAGGACCAACAAGGCGTAGTTTAATAAATATTTTTTCCAAGGACTAACAAGGCATAGTTTAATAATTTTTTTTTTCAAGGACTAACAAGGCATAGTTTAATAAATATTTTTTTCTAAGGACTAACAAGCCGTAGTTAAAAAAAATATTTTTAAGAGACTATCAAGGCGGGTTTTTAAACAAAATTTTTCAAAGACTATCAAGGCGGAGTTTTTAAACAAAATTTTTCAAAGACTATCAAGGCGGAGTTTTTAAACAACATTTTTTAAAGAACTTTCAAGGCATAGATTTTTCCAAAGACTATCAAGGCGGAGTCTTTAAAAAAATATTTTTCAAAGACTATCAAGGCGTGGTTTTAAACAAGACTATCAAGGCGTGGTTTTAAACAAGACTATCAAGGCGGAGTTTTTAAACAACATTTTTTAAGGGACTTTTTCCAAAGACTATCAAATGACTATCAAAAGCTCATGCATTTATGTTGTGTAGATATCCAGGTTGTTGTTTTTGGTACTCAGCTTTTATACATTTGAGCTAAGAATATTGCCGAAAAAATTATTCCATGTTATCGAGCTTTGTGGGTTATTTCATTATTATTGCTTCCAAATGGAAAAAAAAATGAAACCATATCCATAACATCATCCACATTACCTAAACATTGTCATTCATTTGTCAAAAAAAAAAGGAATTCATCTATTGCAATGTCCCAATTCCTACCCCCCCAAACAAACATCAACAACAACAATCAAACAAAATTTATCAAAAAATACAAAAAATTGCGTGTGCATGTAAATTTTTTTTATTTGTTTGATTTGTGTACCGTATAATATAACTTGATAGCACAAAATGCTACAGGCGGCGCCATCCGTGCAATTATGATGTGCATACATGCTTACTTCAACATTTGGTGTGAGGCCCGGGCCGGTTGGTCGGTGTTTATGAAGAGACGTTCGGCTGTACATAAAATATCCACACTACCAGAGGCAACACCCGCCCAGTTGCAGGCTTTCGATGATGTTTGTGCTATATGTTATCAGGTATGATTTGGCAATGCATTTGATTAAACAATTAATAACAAATTGTAAATTTTTTATTTAGGAAATGCATTCGGCGAAAATCACCCGTTGTCGTCACTATTTCCATGGTGTATGCCTTCGCAAATGGTTGTATGTTCAGGATAGATGTCCATTGTGTCATGAAATCATGATGTACACGGATAGAACCGATGATGCTGACAATAATGTGCCACACCAACAGGATATGGATGCTCCGTTAGTTAATCGCAATAGAGAGGTGAGTGTGATAGACATGTTTTCCAATCAAGATAATGAGGTGGAGTATGGATTCAAATACAAAAACAAGGGACTATACTTACCCAACATGAACCCTAAATACCAAATTAAATATCCGTTGTTTGGAAAGTGCAGTTAGATCCTCCCAAATAACTTAAGTAGGGCGTCAACATCATATGGGTCTTCCGTCAACAGAATACCAAACGAATCTTTAGAAGAACAAAGCCCAAAGAAGACCACCTACAGTTACCTAAATGGTCATACATAGCAGGCCAAATCCTCTCCAAAACCCCAAATGGGTCTTCAATCTCTATACAACTAATTTTTTTTTACTCTCTTTTTTTTACTTACTTACTTACTTTTTTAAATTACTCTCTTTCATTTTGCAGGATGTGGCTATAGAAAATGCTCGTAGCCGTTCGACAACAACTGATGCTGATAACAATACATCATCATCTTCAACGTCGACGACATCAACATCTGCCAGCCTCTTGGCTAGTGCTAGTGGTGTGGCTAGCGTAAGCTCTGGCCTCGTTAGCAGTAATTTTAGTACGGGCAGTGGTGGCGGAAGTTCTGCATCATCGTCACAGATGAATACCACCGCACCGACAACATCGAGAACAGCAGCTGTTGCTGCCACCGCCACAGCGGCAGCGAGTAATTCAACGCATAGTTTTCGGTTTCAACCCGATTTGGATGTACAGGATTAACTATAATTATAATTTAATGTAACTATAAAATAAAAAAACCCAAAAAACACAATAAAAATAAAATATTATATATACTATAACTACTACTTTAGGTGTACTTATGTATAAATGAAATTTGCAGAAACCACATACACAACAACATACATATGTTTATTATAGAAATTTAATTAATTAATTTAAGTGAAAAACACACACATTTCTGGGCGACAATATATTTTTATTATGATTTTTTTCTTTTTTCATCGAAATAAGTCGTTTTTTTGTTTGTTTATATAAATACTATGCATAGATATGTGTTGAGTTTTTTTTTTTTAAGAAAATAATATTTTGTTTTAGAAAAAAAATGAAGGGAAAAAGCATTGCTTAATTGTTTTTTTTATAAAATAAAAATTATATACACATAAATAATTATTTAAAATTGAGATGATTTTAATGTCCTTCACTAAAATGGGAAAGATGATTATTCGATTTGATAGGACTTTTAAAAGGATGTGCTATTCTAAAGACCACGTAAAGACCATTTTAAACATCAATTTGGTTTCCAGTAAATAGAAGGTCCATTCATGCTAATTTCCATGCTAATTTATTTTTCTATAGATTAAACCCATTCGATCTTCTATAGATAGTAGACCGAGGGAAGAAGAATATTCGATTTGATAGGTCTTTTAAAGGGATGTGCTATTCTAAATACATAGAAGGCCCAGTTGGTATTTTATAGATATAAGACCAGCCTTTTGTTGATGGAAGGCCCTTTTGATATGCTGGTATTTTATTGATTTAAGGGCCTTCAGTTGGTATTTCTGTGTGTGTTTTTGGATCGAAGACCCCTTTGACCTTCTGTACGTAGAATACCCATTACGTTTTCTGTAGACCCCTATGGGGTATTCTATCAAATGAAGAACCCTCCAGTCATCTGTAGATAGTAGACCCTTTTGATTTTCTGTTTGGTTTTATATTTATAGAAGACCCATTTGGTCGTTTGTAGATATTTTGGGACCGTTTGGTTTTCCATATTTTGAAGGTATACTTCATATTTTAAAATTGACTGATCAATTTGGTATTCTATGGTAAAAGCTGTAGGTAGTTAAGAATTCCTTTGGTTTTGTATATATAGAAGATGATTCCTTGGTCAACTGGAACTTACGCTTATGTTATTGTAGAAAATTAGTTAATTTTTCCACTCATGGGTCTTGCCAATTGGAGGAGGCATTTGTTAGTTAAGGGACCACTACGATAAATCGAGTATGGAATTGCGATTTGAAAGATCGATTATTATTCCCAAAAATTGTATACTTTTGAGTATTCTCGCTATTGATTTACACTGCAAAATCACTTCCCGAACTTCTCTTAATTTTTCCCCATTCAATTGAAATTTAGAAAAAATGTAGAAATCGTTTTTAATTCTGGTACTCATTCCCCATAATCGGCGCCTTAAAAATATATAAATACTTCTACTTGTCACAAATCATTCGTGTAATGTTCTTTCTCAACACCCAAGTTATAAACACAAATTTTAATTACTTAAAAAACGGCAGCAAATTAAGAAAAAAATATGTTATCCCCTATACCAATTAATACAGTAAGGAAAAATATTAATAATGATATACATATATTGTGAAGTCTGATACGATGAAATCTTAAGCAGAATAAAAAGCATAATAAATTATAGCAATGTATATTAATAAACGACAAAATAAAAAAACCAAAAAAAAAAGAAGTAAATAAAACTTTCAAACACAGAGTTAATGTTTTTAGGTTAATTTTATATAATGGAAATTGACAAAAATATAAATACTATTATCCCAAAAATATATATTTAATTAAAAAAAAAACAAAGCCAAAAACAACCCATATAAACAACTCTATAATTTACTTTCTAAATAATGGCATATTATATTGTAAAGTTAAATTGGATAAGGATATATATAAAAAAGAAACAAATTAAATTATTTTTTAAAATAAAAAAAAAAAAACAAATAAAATTGTATAATTTTAATTTAACTATTTTCTTTCGGTTTATATAACAACAACAATGTTATTTTACAAATTTGTTCATAAATTATTTATTTATTTTTTTTAACAAAGTAAACATCATCCTAGTTGTCTCCATATGCGGTATATCATCTCTGCATCTCTGCCCTCGGCTGCCATGTGGTTTATTAATTGAAAATCAAATCATTATAATTACTTAATAAATGATAAGGTGATACACGACAACAGGTGGTTGTGCGTACAACGGTAACACGATCGGCACGTTCAAAATTGGCTTTAACCGTTTCATAATAACGACCATCACTGCAAAAAAGGAAATAATTGTAATTATTTATTACTTTTTATTCGAAATTCAGAAGAGTGGGCTTTATTTACCTCAACACCATGCATCGCAATTTCAAACATTTAACGCGCAACAAGTCGATGGCCTTTTGACTCTTATCCGAAAAACGTAAATTGTCTGGATCCCATCTGTAATAAAAACCAGATTTCAATTTTTAGTAGATTTGTTATTTTTTGTCGAAATTATAATTAGGGAACAAATTCCAAATTGTTGTAATATTAAAATCCTATCGAGTGACAATATTTTGGAACCAAAACCTAATCTTCAATGGTTCCAATTCTGCTAGTTGTATTTTCCGCAAGGTTTCTCCACGTGGAGCAAATTAACAGAAAATGGACTGCACCAAAAACACCCGTTTTATCACACAATATGATCCCACTAGTTCTATTGCGGCATATGATAACCCTCTTATGTCCGACTAATCACCTCTATCATCAACACATTGCATTCCTCTGTATTCCGTAACTCTCGAGGACATCTTCAAACTGTCGGATGAAAATGAAACGGGCACGCGCCCTCCGTGTCTATCACAGTTACGTCGTTCTTCTAGATTTTGCGAATGACCACAATTTTATATTGTTTCAACCACACAGTTTTCACCGCCTACCCTGGATAGAAGGTAAGAACCTGTATAATAACCAAAAAAGAATTACATTTTCTGTTTCTTTCAAATTTCAGCTACAGTGATATGATTTGACACGCGTGTTACGACTCCCTGTTAGGCGGCGCTAGAGGGGACCTTCCGGCTAGTTAGCGGTCTCTGGGCTATGGTCCTCAACCCGTCCACATCTCTAGCCCATCAGGGCGAACACGAAAATGAAACTTTACTATTCAAACAAACAAACACATTACATTCAAACACAACACCTGCCTTGATAAGAGAGTATAGCTGTTCTACTCTCACATTTTGCCCTCCCAACCATGGTTCCCAAACGTTCCAACGTATCAATATTATTGGAAACCCCGCAAACACACACACACTCACCTCATCACCTTCTTAGAATCCTCTCTAAAAGAACAATTAAAACATATTAGTTTTGGTTACAAAATCAACACATATTACATTTATTCTTATAATATAAGCCTTAAAACTAAAAAACCTGTCTTGGATTCTTCAACCCCAGATCACTCAATATATCAATGAAACAAAAACAAATTCGATATTAAAATTTCCTCTTTGAAACGCTAGAGATTCTTTTTTAAATAACACTTTAAAAACTACTCATCAAGTCCCTATTATAAAGGAGCTCGTTTATAATGGTTGAATAGGCCAATCCGGCGTTAAAACTACATATGACGAATCCCTAGTCTTCCTTCAGAGAATTATATGACCTTTAAACACTTAAAAACAATCTGGAGTCAAATCACAAATCCTTACAAATTCAAATAAAAAATGTTGACAATCACAAAGACAACACAAAATACACTCAAACAATTTGTCTCTTAATAATTATCAATATTAACGAATTTTAAAAATATTTCTTTGGGAATCCCTTTAAGGCTAAAGGCATGGGTTTATTCCCAACTCATTGTAGGTATTAAAATTTATCGCTTTCTTATTTTTCTTTTGATATGCTTCCAGATGACCGCCTATCTTAGCTGAGTAGCACCGTTACCTCTGTTCCGGCCAAAAAATAAAGGAGGATTTAGATTACCATCGGCCACACAATATTTGGTTTATGTTGCTGCTGGCAAAAACAGCTGAAAGGCCACACATCCACACACACAACACAAAAGGCTCGTTGGAGATCCAAAAAAATAATCACTGACCTCCTCTTGGGAATACCGGAGGCCAGTAGCAGATTGGTGTTGGCGTTTTTCTGGGGAACCTACCAAAAATATCTCCCGTTTATACTCATATCAAATCACCTCATTATAAGAAAACTCACGGTAATTTTTTTGATTCCACCGGTTAACAAAAAATATCATTAAATAAAAACGTTTACACATATATTGACTGTCGTTGTCTTTTTTTGGTATTTATTTGGATTTTTCTCAACAGTTTTGTGGTGCACTCAGACCTGTGACGGTTAATCCTAGACTAGAGCTATAATCTTGCTCCTACCCATATTTATAGAGTCTAAATTTTCCTCCATTTTCATAAATTTTCCAATAATTTTTAGGAAAATACATTTAATGGCGAATGTTGCACTAAATGGCTACCCTTTTTCAGGGTTGATAAAAACGTAGTAATAAGTACACTGAACACAGCCTTATTTTTTTATTGATGTGGCTACACTGTTCGTTTCCTCAGTCTCTTCAGTCCGGGTTTCACATGCAGAGCGCGCGCGTCAAATAATTGGTGATTTTTAATTTAAAAAAAAATATTTTTGGCGGAGTCCACCAATCCCTTTTATTGGCCCAAACGAATGGCTGTGTTTCAACCGTTGCATGCGAAACAATTTGAATAGCGCCGCCCTAGAAAAAAGGAGTCATTCATCCCACCCACGCAACAAAACTTCGACCATTGCTGAGTCCATTTTGCAAGGGTCGATGTGCGTGTGATTTTCTTTGGACAACGTGGGGAATTCTCACCCCTGAAGTCTCATCGCCGGGTACAATTCGCACATTCATGGTAAGTCATTTCATGATTCCATGTGGTTCATTGGAAACAGCATCATTAATATTTTTGCTGTTTCACACACACACATACATGAGAAACGGTGCGGTTGCGGTGCGTGGTAACGTCGACGTACAAGTTGCGCTTACGCACCCTCATCGTTTCTTGAATCAATTGGCAACGTTATGAATGAATGTCATCATTCACTGGTGAATACCATTTCATTAAAGAGGATAAGAAGAAGAGTGTTTACATTTTTTTGTGTTAAGCTGAAGGTGATAATTTCAATGTAATTAATTGTGTATTTTTTTCTTGTTGCAGGTTATCCTAACTCCATTGTGTGGGACCTACAGTCAAGGGGCAATCGTAAGTATAGACTTTTAATGCATACAATTGGCTATAATTATTTTTTTCTTCTTTTTCAGGCAGCCTTGGTGTACCAGTGGATATTTTTGTATGGGAATATTGCAAGGCGTATAAAATAGATCATGGAATGCTCTATGAGTAAAACTACTGCCATTTAAATGCCTAGTTGAGGTGCTATGACGAGCCGGGAAAAATTTGTGAGCATGGTTTGGCGGAATTGGTTTGTATTGTCACCATACGTATGGATTAGTAGTACTAATTTTTTCTTCTTTCTTTCACAGGCAAATAAGAATCTTCAACGTTTGTAATACGGGCAATCGATACATTTGGTGATTGCTACACAACACCCAGACAACGAAAACCCCTTGATGAATATCTAGGACAAATTGCAGTGCACCTATGGATTTCTCCAAGTAAGTCTCATTTATCGGTATTTAGGAATTCGTTGAAACCATTTTACAACGTTGTTTTTAGTTATTGTCGTGTAACAAAAAAAAGGTGTCATTTTTTTAAAACAAAAGCAGTGAAGTGATTAGGTTGGGTTTGAAAAGTGTTAATCCCGTCAGCCACTAGGATTTATCTGTGGGTACATAGACATAAAAATTAGGTAATGAATATATAATAAATGATGACTGCAAGTAGCTTCTTGAGATTAGGTATGTGGGCCAGTATGGTCGTGTAGGTATATTAGAGGAATATGGAATTTCGATTGTTGGAATATGAAGTGAATGATTTTTTTTGAAAACAACAATAGCAACAGGATGTTGTTGAAATGACCCTGTTATACATCAGAGGGGTAAACATTCAAAAAAAATTGTTTTGTTATACCATTATATAAATTTTGAAAAAAATGAGTTTGTCGCAACTTGATTTGTGGTGGGTATTCATTTCTGACACAACTTGTGATAGGATTCAAACATCCTGGATTATAATTTTTGTCACTAATCAGAAAAATTTATGACAGTAACTGAACAGTAGGACATTTGTCATGGTTTCA